>NW_022598485.1:32119-39694 GCF_009176505.1 Sitodiplosis mosellana | reverse complement strand
CACATGCTATGTTTCATTCTTACGGATTTCTTTTCCATGTTCCATTTTAATGGATTGTTTTATTTTTGTTTCGTATCTGTGTATTGAGCGACGAGAGTCTCATTTTCATTTCAACCGCATCATATGGTTTTAGCGTCGAAAATTGGGATTGTTTCAAAACAAATGAGTGAATCACGCCCATGATCTTCGGTTCCATGGCTAAATCACCCCATAGAGTAAGCAATTTCTGCCTTTGCTACCATTTTACTTCTAATACGATCCCCCACGAACATTTTGAGTACCAACATGACCAAGTCGAGTGGTGTTTTCACATATTTTTGGCCTCATATTTGGTTGATTCGATTTCAACTCTCAAAAAATCGACTTTTGGTCAAAAAATCCTCAAATATATATTTTTCGGGATTGGCGTCTGGGTGGAAAATTATTTTTCCTCAAAAATATGGGGAGTCTTCTCAGTCAAAAACTTTGAAAATGCATTTTTGGGGTACCTTCCAAGGGGCAGAGCAGTACTAGAGTAATTCTTCTATGTCCAAAGTACTTTGGACTAGAAGAATTACTCTAGTACTGCTCTGCCCCTTGGTACCTTCCGAACAAAAAATGATAATTTGATACTAAAATCTATGAAAAATGTAATTTTTGTTCGGGAGGTAACCCAAAAATGCCTTCTTTAAAGTTTTTGACTGGGAAGACTCCCCATATTTCTGAGAAAAAAAACTTTCCACCAAGACACTCACAATGAAAAATGTATATTTGAGGATTTTTCAATCAAAAATCGATTTTTTGAGAGTTGAAGTCGAATCAACCAAATATGAGGCCAAAAATATGTGAAAGCATCACTCGACTTGGTCATGTTGGTACTCAAAATGTTAGTGAGGGATCATACTAGAGGTTCAAAGGTAGCAAAGGCAGAAATTCCTTGCTCCATGGGGTGATTTATCCATGGAACCGAAGTCTATGGGCGTGATTTGCTCATTTATTCTGAAACATGCGTATTTTTCGACGCTAAAATCATTTAAACATGTGTCAAATGAAACTATAAAACGATTTTTGTCAGAAATTGGGTGGACTGGATATAGACCCATTGTAGGTCACTGTATTTTCTATGCCATAAATGTGATTTTGTGTCAATCTTCCAATCGATCGATAATTTTATGAAGAAATGTCAATTTTTGACCAAATTTACAGGAAAATCGGTGTTCAAGTGTTCAGTGACCCATATTTTTTTGACGAAAAAATTGTAGTTGTCAAAGACAAAAACGTCGCAAGAGGCCATTTTCGACCATTTTTTCAACATTACTGACAAACAGTTATGAAAGGGTCGTTCTTGATATCAATCCACCAACTTACCAAAACAAAATATGAGGTTCAACTACATTCGTCCCCCACTAAAATCTGAAATTCATGTGTAGAATCGTTCATTTTGCGATTTCTACTACCGGTATAGCTCTATGGTAACTCTTTTCACGACTTTGAAAAATAGCGTCAGCTGGAGTCAGAGCTGTCAACAATTCATCCATAAAAACCAAATGAAACACAAACGTCTTTTGTGTAATGACACTAAGAATACCAATACATGTAGCAATATCATCGCCATTCAAATCAATGCGATTGTATTTATCATTTTTCACTTTTCCCAACGTTGCAACGATTTGTGCATAATTTTTCCGCACTGCTTTGGTTGCTTGGAAATGGCCAGTCCAACGTGTATCTATCAGTCGCTTTACTGCAGTTCCTTCATACATCTTCTGGATTTTTGGCTTTCTAAAGGCTGTGTAAATCATTTGTATTTTTTCGAAAACTGGTTTGACGGAAGCGACCTGTTTCACGGTGTCAATTATAACCAAACGAAGCCGATGGTTGAAACTATGGATGTATGGAATAATTTTTTCCAAAATTTCTTGAAGCCTTTTCATCACACCACTTTTGTAGCCATTCATGACGGCAGCACCATCGTAACATTGCGAAAGTATTTTCATCGCATCTAATCCATATGATGCTAAACATGACAGCAGCAATTGTGTGAAACTGTGTGCGTCCACATCATCAGTCGATTCAAAAAACAATAATGCTTCAATCGGTTTTCCTTTCAATATGTATCTTACGGCAATCGATACGCATTCAACACCACGTTTATCTTTTGTTCCATCAAATAGAGTCGTGAAAACGTCTTCACTTCGTTCACGATATTTTCTTGCAATAGTTCAGCAATAAATTCGTTCTGAATCTGTGGCGATTTGTATGTGACATTTTTCGGCATATACTTTTGACATGCAACCAGCTCTTTATCTTTTTTCATTGTGTATTCGAACAAACTGTTGAATCAAATGTCGTATTTTAACAGCCGTACATGGTGCCTCTCTTCAGTTTTTTCTACTTTTTTTCAAATTTAAGATTGGATGCGCCGCATCCCCGGCCGATCAGGTCACGCTACGGGCCTGCCAGAAATATATGAACACATCACTTGATCTGGTCATATTGGCACTCAAAATGTTTGTGAGGGATCACACTAGAAGTTTAAAGGCAACAAAGGCAGAAATTGTTTGCCCAGTGAGGTCCCGAGCGGCACACATCTGAGCTTATAAAAGTATTTGCTTTTATAAACCTTTTAAAATGCTTTTATAGGCAAATTTCGGAAATAATAAAAGTTGCAACTTTTATAACGTATTTGTAACGCTTTCATAGTCATTGTTATAAAAGTGTCTCTCATTCCCCTTTTATAACGGTTTTATAAATGCTTTTATAATTCAGCTTATTAATGTGCTTTTATAAGACTTTTTAGACACTTTTATAGTCTGAGTTATAAAAGTATCTGAGTTGAACTTTTGTGAGCCTTTTATAATACATTTATAAATGGCGTTATAAAAGTCAGACTTTTAAAACCATTTTATAAGCTAAACTATAGAAGTGGTTTAGAGCAATATTTATACTGAATTATAAATGTATTATAAAAGTGTTAAGAAAGTTTCTGTACACCAACTTTTATAAATTACTATAAAAGTGTCTTAGCAGCCTTATAAAAGTATACTTTTATTGGGAACTTTTATAATCATTCTATAGAACTTTCTTAGTACTTTTTTAAATCCAACTTTTATAAGGATTTTATAAGTATTTCACAACTAGTGAAATACGTTGTATAAAATCCTTATAAAAGTTGGACTTAAAAAAGTACTAAGAAAGTTCTATAAAAGGCTCATAAAAGTATCTAACGGCAATACTTTTATTAAACGTTTGTAATGCGTTAAAAAAGTGTTCAACTTTTATAAGACTTTTAATACAACTACAAAAGTTCCTTATAAAAGTCCGCCATATTTTTCGTTCTTTAATATGGTTCATTTTGCTTATAAAATTTGCTACTTTTATAATGGTTTTGTAACACTTATTTTTTCAAAAAAATATTAATTTTTTTCCGAAAAATTTTTTTTTTCGAAGGCGCGTGAAAATTATAAGCAGTAACATGTACGATTTCTACACAAACTTTTTTTCGCACTGAATTTAAGCCGTATATATGGCGAAAATTCAGTCAACAAAGTTGACATTTTTATCATGAAGACATAATTTATAAAATTGTCCGACATATTTTATTTTTGTTAAATGTTTGCGTTCATTATATGAAGAAAGGAAAATTGTTCTATAAAAGTATTATAAATTCTCTTCAAACAATTCGATTTGTCTTATGAAAGTCTTACAAAACTTCAATTATTATAAAAGTGTAATAAAAGGTTTATAAAATCGTATTAAAAGCCTTATAAAAGTGTTATAGCAGCCTTACAAAAGTTTTCATTTGGCATTTATAAAAGTTCTAACTTTTATAAAGGGACTTTTATAACGCTAGTTAATAGCCTTATAAACGCGTTTTAGTCCAGCCTTTTTGCGCCTATTTCGCTTTTATAACGCTATTAACTAGCGTTATAAAAGGCTTTTATAAGGTGCCGACAACTTTTATAGCGCTAGTTAATAGCGTTATAAAAACTGCTGTGCCGCTCGGGGTAATATCACTGTTAAATCGAAGCTCATGGGCGTAATTTCCTCATTTTGCTTAAAATAGACGCAGTTTACGACACAAAAATCACATAAATCTATACAAATGAAACCGGAAATCAATTTTACGTCAAAAATTAAGTGGAAATAGCTCTTCAGACGTTTCAAATTCGAATAAAACTGGACTAGTTCAGCTATATGTAGCGTAAAATGGCGACTTTTTGGCCATTTCCGAGTATATTCGAGCCTGTAGAACCACCAAATCACTATTTTATGTGCATCTATTGATCAGATTTGAATTTCTCGTCAAAAATTAGACTAAATAAAGTCAATTTTGGCCATGCATTTGAGGTTTTTCGAGGGTCCAGAGGTGAGTTTTTGCGGAAAAGTAGCCAAAAAATGGATACTTGGACTACAGATGGGCGGACTATCTGATTAAGATTAATTAATCTTAATCAAACACCCAAAATTCGCGATGATTAATACGACCACTTAATCACTTAATCGCTATTAATCATTATTAAGTGATTGTGCAATTGATTAATTAATCATCGATGATGATTAAGTTGTTATCTTAATCACAATGTCGCCGTGATTAACTGTGACAACTTAATCATGATTAAGTAAATAGTTAATCATGATTGAGTAAATTCTTAATCATGATTAAGATGTGATTAACGAAATGATTGTGTAGAATTAATTAATCATAATTAAGTAAATTTGCTTAATCATGATTATGTAAATAGTTAATCATGATTGAGATGTGATTAACGAAATGATTGTGGAAAATGGGAATCATTTTCAACATTTCTGCATTTATGACGTCTAATGATTAATTAAATCTACACAATCATTTCGTTAATCACATCTTAATCATGATTAACTATTTACACAATCATGATTAAGTAAATTTACTTAATCATGATTAATTAATTCTACACATTCATTTCGTTAATCACATCTTAGTCATGATTAAGAATTTACTTCATCATGATTAACCATTTACTTAATCATGATTAACCATTTACTTAATCATGATTAAGTTGTCACAGTTAATCACGGCGACATCGTGATTAAGATAACAACTTAATCATCATCGATGATTAATTAATCAATTGCACAATCACTTAATAATGATTAATAGCGATTAAGTGCCATCTTAATCATCCTAAAAATGATTGTGCAAGTGATTAAGTAATCGCAAAATGCCCACCTGTAACTTGGACGACTTTTGACCTACGAAGGCGACAAAATCGCGCTGGAATGATTCCAAACCGACTTATTTTTATGTAATTTTTCGCGATAAATCCAAATATGATAGTTTGAATGCAAGAAAAGGGGGTATTTTTCAAGATATTTCAACAAATAGTCTGAAAAAATCATCAAAAAATGCTCCAGATAAAAATTGAGTGGGGATTGTGGGAATCAACTTTTCGGCATATGTCCCAGAACCAAATTTTCTTCTTTCGAGGTGCCAAATCGATCGCGCACCCGCCGTTTTTGATTTTGTACGATTTTAAAAATCGATCCACCCTATTATACAATTTAAGTATAACAGTAAATAGTTTGATTTTACATACACACACGGTAAAATGTCTTTGTTTCTTAGTGTTAGTGATTTTGTTTCTTGAATCTATACAATAGTTCTTTTACTACTACGAAGAATTTTTTTCGTTGAAAAAAAACTTTGGTTGTGTTGGTACGAAATTTGACAGTGACAGAATTTTTTTGCGGGGGAAAAAATTCTGTCACTGTCAAATTTCGTACCAACACAACCAAAGTTGTTTTTCAACGAAAAAAATTCTTCGTAGTAGTAAAAGAACTATTGTATAGATTCAAGAAACAAAGACATTTTACCGTGTGTGTATATATTGGTTCTCGACTAGGGCTAAGAATAACCTAATTTATGAACAAGCGAATGACCGAATTTGAAAATGTCTAATGAAAGCCGAGTGTCAACGGTCCAAAAGCCTAATTTAAACGTGCAAAAAATGAAAGGCCAGTAGAAGCGTTAAACAATGTAGTGTCGACCTCAATGACTGCAAAAGTTGTCGTTCAATCTATCACAGAGGTGAAAAATTGGATTGAAGTTTTACGTCTAATCTGAACAAGTCCCTGTTAGTAGTTTCGAATTCACAATTCATGTCGACACCAAAAGATATAAACAATTTAAGTTAATCTTCGTAATACATTGACATAACTCAATCAGTTTCCATTATAAATAAATAACAGGTCAAATCAACGGGGTGACAACTTTTGACAGTTCCCGTTTAATCCCATACATTTGCGGCGTCGACGCTTCACCTACAGTTGGAAATGTGCATATTCATATGCATCATGTCAAATTTCATGTCAAATTTAAAAAAACTGTTATAAAAAAAATCCGGTGTTTATACTGTTCCAATTTGTTATTCTCAGCTACTCTCCACTTTTAGCACTACATGGAATGTTGGCTACTGTAGTTTTTTTTCTTAAGAAAATTTTAAGAGTCTTTAGGCCATTTTTTTGGACCGTAAATTAATTCATTTTAATATCCATATTTTTTATTTCAAATGAAACAATCACGCCTAATTGCAAAAATGAAATAAAATCATGCTCATGTGATTCACTTTCGAGAATTATATAAATTTAATTATTTTTGACAATATTAAAATGATTTAGGACTTGAAACGATTGAAAAAGCATTCCAATTTAAAAAGATGCTTATATCATTTACATTTCTATTCTATTTAAGAGGGCAGAGTCAAAGTGACCAACAAAAAGTCAAGCGTAAAAGTGACCTAACTCCATACAAAACACATGCTACCGGCACTACGGAGGCATACAAATCGAGCTGATTTGGATTGATTTCTTTTGAATGAACATTTTGCAACATTTGCGTTCTTAAATGTATAGAATTGAGTTTTTTTAGTTTTAATGGTTTTTATTTTCAATTCACAATAAAATATACAACAAAGAAATATGTATTCACTTATTCTTTTTATTATTATTCGTTGAACAAATGGAAACAATGCGCATACATACATCGAATGAACTTGACATTGTATTGGTGTTATAACTGTGTATTATAATTCGTTGATTTTACTTTTCCGTACACAACGTGTCAAGGGAAAGTATAGGAATTGGTCCCGAAAACTTTTTTTTCGCAAAATTAGCTTAGATCATCATAAAAACTCATGAAACGCGTAGAAAACCACTTTTTGAGACACTTTTCCGTTCGTGTGCCGTCGTCGTTGTCGTCGTTGTCGTTGTCGTCGTAGCTGTTTGTTAACACGATGACTCAAAAAATAATTGAGATAATCAAAATCTGGAATTGCCAAAAGTTTTGTATCCGAAAAACTTAGTTTAAGTTCGAAGATGAGCCATTTTCGATTTGATCCTGGGGTACTTGCCCTAAAGGTGTCAAACGGACGGACAACGGACGGACATTTGCTGTCCGTCCGTCCTTTTACAAATTTAGGACGGACAAATTTTTTTGTCTGTCCGTTTGAAAATTTAGGACGGACAAATTTTTTTGTCCGTCCGTTTGAAAATTTAGGACGGACGGACGGGCATTTCTTACAGAAGGACGGACAAAAGTATATGTTCGTTTGACTC
>NW_022598485.1:0-32109 GCF_009176505.1 Sitodiplosis mosellana | reverse complement strand
GGCATTTCTTACAGAAGGACGGACAAAAGTATATGTTCGTTTGACTCCTGATGATATTTTTAATAAAACAATATCAGGAATGAATTCCCCGTCGAAAACTAAGTTATAATAGCTTATTGGATGTTCTAAAAGTTAGATTTGCGCTTTTTTGGACGATCAAAATATCAAACGGACGGACAAATTTTTTTTGTTCGTCCTAAATGTTCAAACGGACGGACAAAAAAATTTGTCCGTCCTAAATTTTCAAACGGACGGACAAAAAATTGTGTCCGTCCTAAATTTGTAAAAGGACGGACGGACGGACGGACAAACGAGTGTCCGTTTGACACCTTTAACTTGCCCTAAGAAAAACTTCGAAAAATTGACACTTCTGTATGGAAGGTACCTGTAAATCGACTCCGATTGGCTTCAAACTTTCTGGGATTTCATTTTTTGGGAGAAAAATATAATTCTGAAAGTTTGAAAACAATCGGAATCGATTTACAGGTACCTTCCATACAAAAGTGTCAATTTTTCGAAGTTTTTCTTAGGGCAAGTTAGTTAGTTTTTCTTAGGGTACCTCCCATACAAATTTTTTGAAATTTTGACTAAAATTACCGATTTTTGGACAATTTTGTATGGGAGGTACCCGTTAATCGATTCTGATTGGCTTCAAACTTTCTGAGGTTTCATTTTTTGGAGAAAAAATAAGATTCTGAAAGTTTCATGTTGATCGCATTTGCAGAAGTTTGGACACACATGTAGAGCAGGTCGAATACTACCAGAGGGGCGAAACCGAACTGTCATCATCAATTACAACGCGGCTGTCAGAATAAAGTACAAATTAAATACACGCCAGACAGTCTTAAGTGCACCTTCGTAGAACGACTCGTTGAATTTGAACTACTATGTTTGAAAAAGACAACGTATTTTCGTGAACGTATATTATTCATGGAGTGAATAAAAATGATAAAATCAAGTGGAAAATGAATATTTGTGTAAAATTATGTTGTTTCTTTATTTCCTATTTAAATGCAATGAATGATTTGGATGACACATCCACATTATCAAATTTAGAAAAATGTTTCCAACATGAACATATTTATCTAAGTTTTCTTTAGATTTGCTGATGTTCAAATGAATTTTGAAATCAATTATTTCAATTTTCTCATTTTTTACGTTCGCTTCCTACAAAGTGAGCTTGAAAATGTGTTTCAGGAGCCATGGGAATAAAGTACTTTCCGTGAGCCACGTGGCTCCTTAAACACACAATGGCTTTGTTCCACCGAGTGCACAAATTTGTTCTACACATTGAACATGTCAGTAGATACTTAACCTCACTTTGTCAATCAAAAACAAGAAAAATGTTAGCAAAGAATTTCTGAGCAAAAAAAAGAAAGTTCATATTCTTTTTCGGTATTTTTTCAAACGTTTCTAAAATGTTATTAAAAATGGGTTTTCATATTAATACACTAGGTATATTTTTATAAATAATTGAAATATTTTTTAACCAGAATGCTTGAAATATGTACTCATGTACTTATGCATACTTTTAGCGCGTTCGCAACGAATGACAACCGATTACGCGGTCCCCGTTGTAGTTTGACAGTTCGGTTTCATGGCTCTGAATACTACAACTTCGCCATAGATACCAAGTCGCGAAAAAATGAGTTATCAGTTACGCGAAAAAATGATAAGAAAAAATTCGCGTTTTTCACGGTTTTCGCGACTTTTCGCGTAACTGATAAGAGATAACGACTTGGGATCTGTAGTGAAGTTGTAGTACTTAAGCTGCTTTACAACTTTGGTATAGACACCATCTCGTTATCTCTTATCAATTTCGCGGAATACGCGTGAAACCGCAGAAAACCGTGAAAAACGCGAATTTTTTCTTATCATTTTTTCGCGTAACTGATACGAGATATCGACTTGGTGTCTGTAGTGAAGTTGTAGTACTTGACCAGAACCACAACTTTGCCATAGACACTATTTCGCTATCTCTTATCAGTTCCGTGAAAAATGATAAGAAAAAACGCGTTTTTTTCGCGGTTTCCAGCGGTTTCTCGCATATTCCGCGAAATTGATAAGAGATAACAAGATGGTTTTCGGCAAAGTTGTAGAGCAGCTTGAGTACTACAACTTCGCCATAGACATCAAGTCGTTATCTCTTATCAGTTACGCGGAAACCGCGAAAACTGCGATTTTTTCCTATCATTTTTTCGCGTAACTGATAAGAGATAACGACTTGATGTCTATGGCGAAGTTGTAGTATTCGCCCTGCTCTACATTTCTGCCGAAGAAGCAAGTCTCTTACTTCTTATCAGCTTCACTAAAAATAAGGTGGGAAAATTTCGCGATTTTCGCGGTTTTTTGCGTTTTTCGCGGAACTGATAAGGGATAAGCAATATTTGTTGCAGCAAAATTATAGCAAACCTGGAGCATTACAACTTTACCTCAGACACTATTTTGTTATCTCTTATCACAGTCCAGATTTCATATGAAGTACATATGGGGCCCTGGGGTCCCCAAAGAACAGGAATATGTGATATGTCAGAAGAACCGTCGTAGTGTTAAAGTGACCGATTTTTCACTTTATTTTTATTATTATATTTTCACTGCCTTTATTTCAAGAAAATTCACAAAAAATAACCAAAAGTACCTACGGAGAACGCATGCCAACGGTACGGAAAAGTTCGGGATTACCAATCTAATTCTTTTTATTGTAATATATGATTTGTTTGTTTTTAATTATTGGGTCTATACATTAGTTTTTTCGTTTTTTTTTCTTTGGAAAATCGTTTATTTCAATATGAAAATGAAAAAATACAGTATTCAAAATATTGGCCGTCGGAAGCTACAACTTTTTCCCATCTTTCTGGCAATTTGTGGATTCCATCCCAATAAAATTCGAAGGTCCTGCATCTAAGCGTCTGACAGCTCACTTCTAGCGCTACGAGACAAGTGTCAAAAGTTGTGACACAGATCGTTCAATGCATTATTGAATCTTTTTTATATTTGTTAATAAAGTAGGCAAAAAAATAAAAATGTCACGAATGTGCAAAATTGATTTTTGTGAGAGCGTAGCACGTGATAAACATCAATTTTATAAGTAAAAAATGTTTCTTTCATTACGGAACATTGTTGATGCTTCAATTTGTCGCGTTCATGAGTGCGTCTAACGACGTAAAGAATTGAAATGAACTTCACTGAATGCGCCCATCGCAAATTCGTGTTTTACTTTGTTTTGTTAGTGTGGTGCAGAGGTTGTGATAAAATTGCGCCGGCTTGGTGGCCAAAAACGTAGTGAGCCAATTTTCGATTCCAGTGACTGAAGTGAACCGTATTCCGGTGAGGGCGTTTTGCATCGAGCGGAACAAATGGTAGTCGGATGGTGCCAGGTCTGGGCTATAAGGCGGGTGGGGTAACGGCTCCCATCCAGCGTTTTTCACGTAATTTTTGACTTGTTGCGCCCGATGAGGCCGAGCGTTGTCATCATGGAAAATGATTGATTCGTGGTGGGTGGCATATTCCGGCCGTTCACGTTGGATTGCTGCCTTCAGACGTATTAATTGTTGTCGGCAATGGTCTCCAGTAATGCTCTGACCAGGTTTTAGCAGCTCACGGTGGATCAAGCCCTTCTGATCCCACCAAATACAGAGCATTACCTTGGCGCCGTGGATACTCGGCTTTGGCGTCGATTTGGCCGGTTGACGGGGCTTGGTGTCCGATTTTTTGCGCTTGGGATTATCGTAGTAAATCCTTTTTTTGCCGCACGTGATGACTCGATGCAAAAAAGACTTTTTTTTGTGACGAGCAAGCAACATTTCCGACATGCAAAATCGCCGTTCCACGTCTCTCGGCTTCAGCTCGTATGGCACCCAATTTCCTACCTTTTGGATATAACCCAAGGCATTTAAGCGTCTGGAAATGGTTGCTTGAGTAACTCCCAACGATTCTGCAAGCTTCTCTTGCGTTTGGCACGAGTCCTCTTCGATCAGTAACTCCAATTCGGGATCCTCGAACTTTTTGGGCTGGCCGGTCCGCTCTTTGTCTTCGACATCAAAATCGCCCTTTTTAAAACGCGCAAACCAATATTGGCACACTCTAACCTCTGGAGCATATGCGGGGTATGCTTCCGATAACAATTGATGGGCTTCGGTGGCCTTTTTCTTTAAATGAAACAGGAAAAGCAAAGCTTCCCGCAAATGGTCTTTCGTCGGCTCGAAACTCGACATTTTCAACGCAGTAAACAACTTGTGTACGATAATTTTTTTTCACTTTGACAGATGGAATTTTATAGTTTTTTTGACGCTCTTTAACGTAGTTATACTGTCAATGTCAAAAAAATAGCGCATATATCAGTTACGCCATCTTTTATCAATACGAAAAAACTAATGTATAGACCCAATGTATGCTTTGGTTCAGTCTCATCTTGAGTACTGCAACGTTGTATGGCTGCCAACTTATGCCATACATATCGACAAAATCGAGAGCGTTTTAAGAAAGTTCACACAGTTCGCCCGAAGAGAATATCGTACAGCGGCCAACGGATACAATATCACCGAATACAACAAACGACTGGAAGCGCTGAGCATGACATCGTTGGAACGTAGGAGGGTGAACGCTTCAATTGTGTTCATGTACGACATCGTTAATGGGAACGCAAATTGTCACAATGTACGCAACGACATAGCAATAGGAGAGAGCGTACGAACGTTACGGCACACTGGCTACCTTAAAATCAAAGATAAGCTCATGGACATACAAATCAGAGCTCAAGTGCCTCAAATGTGCAAGTTTGCCAACAAAGTGGCTGATCAATTCAGAAACTCAACCAGCCGTGCAAACTTCGTCTCGTCGTTACGCGGCGAGCGGAACCAAAAATTTGATATTAAATATTGACAAATTGTTTTCTTACATCCTCACATCTGTATTGAAATAATGATAATTTTCTGTGATATTTATACTAATTTATTGAAATCTAGCATCATTGACTGTGATATAGCCATCCTTTGAGTTGGTGATTAACTTTTGACCGGTTATTGCTTAATAATGGAAATTATTTTCTTTTTTGTCAATGTATTTGCAAAACTCATTGTATTTTTCTGTCTTTCGGTCTCTACTAAATTGTAAATTTCTAACTACCAACAGGGACTTGTTAGATTAGACGTAAAACTTTTCTTCAATATATCACTTCTTTGATAAATTGATTGATGACTTTTGCAGTCATAAGGCCAAAACTACAATGTTAACGCCTCCACTGGCCTTTCATTTTGGATATTTAGGTTAGGCTTTGTTGAATCGTTTACATTTCGGCTTCCTACTCATGTCCATGTATTGGTTAGGTTATTTTGTGTTAAAATGTTTATAGACCAAATACTTATTCCAATCAAGAAAGACTACTACTAAAATTATCACACACTAAATTGTATATACAAACACGAAAAGATCAGGTTTTTCACGACTCTTGGAGTCGTTTTCCTGCAAACAAAGTATTCAGCCAGTTTTTGGCGGTGTAAATGAATGAATGAATGAATGAATGAATGAGTATCAAAATAAAATTATAAACAAATTTTAGATGATCCAATCAATTTTTGATTTAAAAAAATGGAGAGTGCCCGAGAATGACCAAGAATGACAAATTAGAACAGAATACTTAACGGACTTTTGTATAACAGCTTTTGAATTTGACATGAAATCTGACATATGGGCAAGAAATCTTAAATCGGGAATGGGTGAAAAAAAAAATTTCCCCAAATATCGCGGCACTGTGGTCTTTTTTCGTTAACAATGATCCTAAAGTATCGAGAAGTACCGCTATCACACGAAGTTATACGTTTATAGTTTGCATTTTCAACGTAGTTGTTCTTGTGCCACATGTTGTGTCAAAATGAGCGAAAATACACCATCGAACAAAATGGTCACTTTAAATCTTTCATTTCCATTATCATTGCTATTACAGTAGAACCTCGATTATCCGTCCTCCCATTATCCGTCACCTCCGTTAACCGTCACACCTTTTCAAGGTGGAAAAGTTTTTTTTAGTTCATTTTTCAGTTTATTTCACTTGAACATACGAATAAAGTTGCCAACTAACTTTCATAATCAAAATCTATTGTGTCCCTTGTACATTCGCACAATAAGATTTGAAATCAGAGGCTTTGCGTTTTCGGTACACTTCTCGTATATACAAGATTGTCCAATATTTTGGACAATGCACCAAATCTGTTCTCGAATCTATTATATATTTTTCACAACACCTTGTTTTTCATCATAAACTAATTAGAAAGTATTGAAATTTTGGTTATTTTTTTCTATTTATATGGAAGTCTCGATTATCCGTCTTTTTCGATTATCCATCAATGCGCTGGTCCGGTGCCTGACGGATAATCGAGGTTCTACTGTATTCAATTTTGTTTATTAGATTACGATGTTATCTTGATATTTTGGTCAGTTTTTGCAATGAATACATCTTGTTATTGTGCTTTTGAAGGCTCTGAAAGGTGCTGCAAATTCGAATGTAACCTTCCAGTCTAAAATTTCCGAAAGTTCTTTTTCATGTATACCTACATCAACAACAAAGACGCTATATTAGTTTTTTTTAAGAACTTTTTGCCTATTTTCTGGAAAATAAAATTTTTTAGTAACTTTATTTGACTAAAACACTCATACGAGCCTTCAAACATATGTAACGAGGCAGTCTTTGTTACCTTGGAAGAAATCGAGATCATTTGATGACGGATTTTTTCTTTGTGATCAATCTTATAACTGAACGCCACAAAGAATGATCACATTTCTATTCGTTATGTACCTAGTTGAATCAATTTCGAGAGTATTATTGCATTTATTTTAACCGTCGATGTACTTTGTAACGATCTAGTCTTAAATGTGTAACCTTCCAGTCCTTTTTTTGATCGAAGAAATAGAAGTCATTTATGACAAATTTCTATAACAAATCGATTCGAAACTAAAAATCATGATGAATTCTCGTATTTCTATTTGTTACCAACTGATTTGAATCGAATTTGAATTTGATATTTGACTTATTTAACCCGAGGAATTTTGTGTAACGAGGCAGTCTTTTTTCTGTAACGAGGCAGTCCGCATATTTTTGATCATAGAGCGACCCGAAATGATTTTTTTGGGGTATCTATGGTTTTGATCGTTTCATTGATCCTTCAGACAGCGAACAGAGCCTTGGAGTAATAAGATGCTCTGCTAGAGGAACTGGATTTCAGCTACATGTGAGACAACCTCCAAACACATCGCCAAAATTGTAACCTTCCAGTCCAACGAACAAACGGCTATATCTCGATGGGTGTAAAAGATAGAGAGAAGGTTTATTGGTATGAAATGTTTGTTTTGTGGCGTAGACTCTCCTCAGTATAATACTTCAAGTGGTTTTTGGGCTTATAAAGGAGATATGAGCACAGATATTTCGAAAAATCGTGTGAATGTAACGAGGCAGTCAGATTTCTTGCCCATATGCATTTTTCCAACTGTAGGTGGCGCGTCAGTGCTCTTTTAGAAGTTGTCATCCCGTTGGGTCAAATACAATCACCAACTCAATGGATGGCTATATCACAGTCAATGTTGCTAAATTTACAATAAATTGGTGTAAAAATCACAGTTATGCATCATTAATTCTATACATTTAGTAAGGATGTAAGAAAACAATTTGTCAGTATTTTATATTAAAAGTTTGGCTTTGTTTGTTTTGTACTGATGTGATGAATTTTGCGCGACTTGTTGAATTTCTGAATGGATCAGTCACTTTGTTTGCGTATTTACAGAATTGTGGCACTTCTGTTCTGATTTGTTTGTCCATCAAATTGTCCTTGATTTTTAGGTAGTTTGTATGGCGCATTTACTTTCCTCCAACGATGTCATGTTCAAAGCCTCAAGTCGCTTGTTGTAGTCGGTGATATTATATCCGTTGGCTGCTGTACGATACTCATTTCGGGCAAATTGAGTAAATTTCCTCCAAACGCTCTTAATTTTATCAATATACACGGCATAAGCTGGTAGCCATACAACGTTGCAGCACTTAAGATGAGACTGAACCAATAAGGAAAATAAGAATTATCATAATGTTCCAGCTCCAGTCTGTGATATTTATTCAAATGATTTTAACACAAGTACAAATACTGTTAAACAGAGAATTACTGAATATTTTAAAAGAAATAGATTATGGAGAGAGTAGTAAATTTAATGCAAATATAGCAATTTATATAATGTAACATAATATATATATTTATGAATATTTATATCAAACCACCTCTGGCGAAGAAATGCTGTATGGTGCAGAATAATAATAATCTTTCTCTCAGGTGGTTAGGCTTTTTTGGACCGTTTACAATTCGGCTGCCTACTCACTTCCATGATTCGGTTAGGTTATTTTGTGTCAAAACTTTTACAGACCAAATTCTTATGCCAATCGAGAATGACAACCATAATCAACTATTGTATTACTATCAATCAACTATTATTGTACAAAATCATATATTCAATCAGTGATTGGCGATGTTAAAAAAATATAAACAAAAGAAAAATGTATATCTAAGGCGAATAACAAATTTGTATAGAGAATTTCAAGAATTTTAAACCAAGTTCACAGGAAAGTAAGGGTTCCGTTGTTTTGATACTCCCCTTATTTCTGAAAAAAGGCAGTTTTCATTCATATTTTACGTCTGATCTTTACAAGTCACTGCTGGTTGAGTCATGTAAATTGATATGGCTATGAAATAATTATTATGTGAAAAAATCACCAAATTAATGGCTATGTTGCAAGAATTGAGAAAATTCATAAATATGTGAATGCATTGTACAAAAAGTATGTGATGTGATTGTGTCCAAAATAAATCAATATCCTTCCAATATATGTAGGGATTAACCATTTATTTATTTATTTTTATTCATATATTTTATTTTATCTTCTCATCAATACATCATTTCCATGATAAATATATTGTAGAATCTGAAAAATCAGTTAAATATAATGATGAAATATTTAAATATCAAGACGATGATAATGATGAGGATGATGAGGATGCAATTTCCTTGATTGGACCTTCCAGATAGTTGGCTAATGCGGTCGCTTTTTGTCGCAATAGTCCCATTCCCACAGTGCTTCTGGCGTAAAGACATAGCAGTAAATTAACTACTTGACAAATAACCACGTTTCCAGATTCACATTGCAGTAACATAAGCTTCAATCGACTATCACGGAACGCATTTTTCCCATTTTTTTGATATGCACTCCAAATATTGCTAGCTATAGCTGATGTGACCCGAGCATCTTTGTCGCCATACCCAGAGTAAGCCAATAAAGCTCCTTCGTGATTTAATAAAAGTGTATGTTCAACTCCACCGGTGTTTGCTTGATTCAGAACTTGTGTTAATGCTTTAGGTTTTAACATTGTAATGTAATTACTATTAAAAGGTACTGTGAAAATGCTGTTAAATAAGATATAAATATGTATATTTTGAAAACAAAAAATCGATTTGGAATTATTTCATATACGTTTTGCCTGAATAACACAAAATTACATGGTAACTATTTATTTGTTACATTTGACATCTCTTTCCATTGATTGTTTCGATAGTAAATGTCAAACGGTATACCAAAAACAGCGACCTCTTACAGCTCAATGCGTACAACTGTTGATGGCTGTAGCAATTGAAGTTTCATTATATTTTCGCAAGGTCACTTCAAATGAAGAACTCTTGAATTTCAGAATATTTTCTTTCTAAAACACTGTAAATACATTTTCTATAAAAACATGAAACATAGTGGTAGTGCATATTAAGCAACTATTAAAAATAAAAAATACTGTATACTTACTATTTAATTTATTTTAGAAGATACTAACTGATGAAATAAGAGCTGACGAGGAATAGTTGACATATTTAGTGGATGAGTTTGTTTACGTGAACGAAAAGAAAATGGACAGTAAGAATATTTCACCCAGCCAAAGTTTATTTAGTAAAGAGAAAACAGATGAAGTACTTGCTGGTCCGTCTAGTTCGGAAAAAGAAGGAAATCTTATTAAAAAATTGATAAGTGGAGAACTGTCGTTTTCTGAATATAACAAAGAAATGGATGAAAACACAAACATATCAGACGAAGACGAAGATGACGATGGTATCGAAGACTTTATACCACAAAGAGAAAAATCGAAAAATAAGGCCTCAAAACACTTTGAAGCGGAACTTCATAAAACACGAAAAGATGCAATGCGCGGAAATCTCAAAGGCCGCGTTAAAATGAGGGACGGTCGACAACGCAGACGATGTGTTTTACCAGCTGCATTGCAAGGTTTAATGGGCGAAGCCAATTTGCGATACGCACGTGGGGAAAACGACTTGGCTGAGAAAGTTTGTTTAGAAATCATTCGTCAAGTTCCATTGGCATCGGAGCCATTTCTAACTTTAGCACAGATACATGATTCAAATCCCGAAAAATATCTCCAGTTTTCGTTGATAGCTGCACATCTTAACCCTGCAGACTCAGAACAATGGATTCGTATTGCACAGTTTTGCATTGAACAAAATGACATCAAACGTGCTATTAACTGCTTCACCAAAGCAATAAAATTCAATCCCAAAGATATTGAACTACGTCTTAAACGTATTGAGCTGTTGGAATCAATTGATGATGATAAAATGGCTTTCCGCTGCTGGTATTCTTTAGTGTTCATTATACCGCTTGAACAAGGGGCATTCCTTTTGCAGACAGCTAAAATGGTTACTGAACGGTTCATAAAATCAAAACAATATGCTAAGGCACTGGTGGTCATGTCATACACTTACAGGAAAGTACCAGGACTCTTCCAGAATGAAGACTTGAACCAGCTTTTTGAACTGTTGATATCAAACAATGAATTCAAACAAGTTGTTGACATATTATGCAAACACACCGATCTACAAGTGACTTACCATACTAACAATCAATGCAATACAATAATTGATAGAGTAAAAATACCCAAATTAATGATTCTAGACTTTCGCAGTAAACTTATCGTGAGCTTGATTCAATTAAAAGCGTTCCATTTAATGGAGTGTCTAATCGAGAATATTTTTACACACATTAATATTACCGATGCTGGTGATTGCTACCTGGATGTCGCTGAAGCCTTGATGAAAATGGAACAGTTTGGTGAGGCGATTCGACTATTAGAACCACTACTCAAAAGTAAAAATTATTGTTTGGCAGCTGTTTGGTTAAGGCATGCTGATTGTTATCGCGCTATTGGTGATTGTGATAAGGCTATAATTTCCTATTCCCAAGTAGTTGCGATGGCACCACAACACTTTGATGCACGGCTCACATTAGCAGCGTTATTGAAACAGCAGGGACGAGATGGAGAGGCGCTACGAGCTCTTGAACAGAATTTAGAGAGTGAATTGATTGATCCTTGTGTACTGTATGAACGTTGTTTCATGCTTAAGGAAATTTGTGATTTTGAACAATATATAAACGTGGCAATGCTCCTGATTTCACGGCACTGTATCCGATTGCGAAATTCCTACGAAATGTTCGTAGTGACGCATACAAGCAAATGGAGCAATAAACTCCAGTTGATTCGTGAGAACAGAAGAGCTCGAAAAGAGCCAATCGAAGATGAGGAAGGCCCGGAATTTGTAGGCATATCTGAAAATCAGCCATCAATTGAAGAGGAATTTAATCTGTTGAAGTCTGTATTGGAAACATTGCTCAACATGAAAAAAGTAACTTTAATGCAAAGATTAACATTTACTGCCTTATCATCCAAACGTTTCGGAATACAATACACGCGGGAGATGTATTTTTATGCGCTTCTATCAACTATCTTTAATCGCGACTCGAATTTCGGCTTTGTACTTATCAAGGATCTGATAGTAAAACATTTGAAAAACCACAGAATGTGGAACCTCTTCAATGTTATTATCCAATTTACCGACAGCAATTGCCGTTATAGCAGATTTCTGAACCGTTTGATTGATCGTTCTGGAAATGCAATTGAGGAGTGGCCAAAAATCTTGCGTGCGAACTATTGGATTGTTTCTGGAACATACAAATATGCACTGAACGACTACATGAGACATTTCAAGATAGATCCATCACCATTAGTGGCTTTACTGATCGGTATCACTTACATGAGTATAGCTCAACAAAAATATACAACTAAAAAACACATGCTTATCTCACAGTCCATTTCATTTCTCAACGAATATGCAAAATTTCGGGAACCTGAGGCTTACAATGAAATTCAATATAATCTAGGTCGTTTACATCATCAATTTGGGATGTGTCACATTGCTGTTCATTACTATAAACAAGTACTAAAGTTTACAAATGAATTGATTCAAAATCATTCGATGCATTTGGAACTACGAAGAGAAGCTGCATATAATTTGCATTTAATATATAAGAAATCCGGAAACCGCGAACTAGCCCGTAAGATGTTGAACGATTTCATAGTTGTTTGAAAATGAGGGAACAAAATGGAAGCAAACTGAATTTTTAATAAACTTTTTATATTTAAAAAAAACAACTTATCTCCAACGGTTTATAAAATGTATTTTTATTTATACGTTCGACTTTCATGTTTTTCAAACTTCGATCTTTTACAACAAAATCAAAATCACAGATATCTTTCTCGAAATATTTACCATACATAAATTTGAAAATACAGTACGCCCCCGAAAATTAGAAATAAAATGTCCCGAGACCTTTTCTAATTTGCGGGGTTTTCTAATTTCTGAGGTTCTTACAATTCCATCAAAAATTGCTATGAAAAACCAGAAAAACCCCGCAAATTAGAAGTAAACCCCGGAAATTCGAAATTGTCCATACCCGAAACACATTTCTAATTTCTGAGGTTTTCTAATTCTCGGGTTTCTAATTTGCGGAGGCGCACTTTAATATGAACAGTCCAATAAAAAAGTGTCTAGTTTCAATTTAAACAGCATAAAATTCTGAGTAAAATATTGATGTTCACACAAAAAAGCATTTGATATTCAGACTTCCTGAAGTAGAAAAAACTTTCAATAAATGCAACAATATTGTTCTATCTCCAATTCGTCAGTGTTTTATTCGCATATCCCCACATACAACATTTGAATTCAGACAATTGAATGCCCATCCAACTCATTTCTAATTCATAATATCATATTATTAATATGACTCCATAACATCGCCTATTTCTACATGTAGTAAACTAATATTCAATGTAGGGAACATTTGATGTGGTTATAATGAACGTGAGACTTTATTCGCTCGATAAATAGATACGGAACAAAAATAAAGCAATCCAATTAAGTGGAACATGGAAAAGAAATCCGTAAGAATGAAACATAGCATATGATATGCCGTTTTAAGTATTTCGGTTTGCAGTGTTCCGTTTTAATAGATTTTTTGTCTGCAGTGTCGTTTTGAACGAATCCCCTCGCATTGTTTCATATTAATGGATCTATATCACATTGTTTCGTTACTTGAATATTTTTTCGTGTGTTTCATTTTAATTGATTCCCGAACTATTGATTACGTCACACGTATTTATCACAGAATGCATATCAAGTGATAAGGAGTGCGAATTTCGATGTGCCGATAACACCAATGAATTGGGCACACAAAATACTGAATTAGAATTGATCAAAAATTTAAATTTTTTTTTCGATTTTTGGCTTGTGTTGCGACTATCTACATGTGAAGTTTGTATGAAAACCTCGGAGCGCCGCTTCTATTGCATTGGCTTCCAAGGCCAATTTTACTCATCGAAACATCTCGAAAACGACTGGGTAAATCGGCAAAACGGACCGTGGTATGACTCTCTAAAGGGAGTTAAGAAACCCGGCTGGTTTGATGGACTAGAATATAAAACCGGTGTAATTACAGCTAATCCATGTATTCCCAGGATTTGGCCTGATTCTAGCACATCCTTTCTGGTGTAATTTTTTGAAATTCCATACAAAACATAAGAAAAATGACTTCATAAGTACTGGAATCAGTCCAAATCCTGAGAACCCATGGATCTGCCTAAATTCCACCGGATTTGTATTTTAGGCCATCAAACCAGCTGGGTGTCGAGGCCCCCTTTAGTGTAAATTTTTCCATAAAAGCCAATGCAATAGAAGCGGCGCTCCGATATATTTTGTGTACCCAATTCATTGGTTTTATCGCCACATCGAGATTCGCACTCCTTATGACTTAATATGCATTCTGTGATAAATACGTGTGACGTAATCAATAGTTCGGGAATCAATTAAAATGAAACACACGAAAAAATATTCGAGTAACGAAACAATGTGATATGAGGGCCTGAGAGTGAAAGTGACCTAACTCCATACAAAACACATGCTACCGTCACGCTGTTTTGTATGGAGTTAGGTCACTTTTACGCTCAACTTTTTGTTGGTCACTTTCACTATAAGGCCCTCATATAGATCCATTAATATGAAACAATTCGAGAGGATTCGTTCAAAACGACACTGCAGACAAAAACTCTATCAACACGGAACACCGCAAAGTGAAATACTTGAAATGGCACATGCCATGTTTCATTCTTACGGATTTCTTTTCCATGTTCTACTTTAATGAATTGCTTCATTTTTGTTCCGTATCTATTTATCGGGCGAACAAAATCTCACGTTCATTATGACCACATCATTTTATTTGTTTTTTTATCCCGATAGGCTATTATTTATAACTTCACTCTAGCCTAATTTTGCTGCATGATGTCTGAATATCAATCGCTACGTTGTAAGGTGACCATTAATTGACGCAGAATGGTTCACTCTCTATTTTAAAATCTACCATTTCTCTTTTTCAGGTTATGATCAGTCCCAAAAGAAAAGTGCAAAATATCTACATCTTTAATGTCAAGATATGTGTAGTTCATTGAAAAGCATATACGTGCTTTGGAGAATTAGTATTAGTATTCGTATCTAGATCAGATGAACGACTACTACCTATTGCATACACATGTTGCGTTTGTGGCGAATTTTCATCATTACTTCGAGAAGATGAAGTACTTCCATCCAATCCCCGTGGTGTTAAGTAAACATGCTTTGTGCCAGAATCCTATGAAAATGATACCAATTGAAAAATTGTCTATGTCGACCATTCCACACGAAATCGACCAAGAATTGGATCGACCCTCTCCGAATTGGCTGAAAATTTGCATGGAGTCTTGTTTTCGGTAGAAAATGAGAAAACCAAAATCTTAGGCCTGTAAGTGATAATCCACTTTTTATATTTTGAACCCATTTTTGGAGGCCCCAATGGGGTCAAAGTGGGTAGGTGATTTCACGGTTTTTTAGCTCCATCGATTCCCTTTTCAACGGTACCAGTGATTTGGCAATGTGTTAACTACTTCTTAATTAGATTTTAGTTACCACAAACCCATTTTTTTGATTTTTTCAATTTTTCGAAAAATTTACACTGGGTGAACTCAAAAATGTAGGCCACTTACAGGCCTAAGATTTTGGTTTTCTCATTTTCCACCGAAAACAAGACTCCATGCAAATTTTCAGTCAATTCGGAGAGGGTCGATCCAATTCTTGGTCGATTTCGTGTGGAATGGTCGATATTTTTGATTGTCATACGAACCTGGTCATCTGAATCAACTCTTCGAATACTTCCAAATAGAGGCGTTTGTGATGCAGATCTTCGTCCACTTGGTGGTGGCGACCACACGGTAGAGTATAAAGGCGATGCAAAACAATAGTGTCTTGTTTGAACAACGTTATCATAACTAAAGAAGGAAAGGAAAATAAAATAAAAAGAAAATATAATCGTGGAGGTAATTCATATGAATTTTTTCTACTCCAGTGAGCTCGGTGAAAACTCAAGACTGTGTTTCACGAATTACTTCAGATTTCTACATTTTTAGATGCTTTGTCGTTTTTTTTAAATTAAGCCTAGTTTACACTTCGCCGTGCGAAAATGATATTATGCGTTCTCGAAATCTCCGTCTGAATTTTTTCGAGGTGAATGCAATTTTCAGCTCCTCTGATCGTCTGTACAAACAGATAGGGAAATGTCAAACAAGAAAAATAAAGCGGCACCTGGAGACTGGTTGGAGAAATAGAGAATCATGCACATAGTTTGCTGTAACAAGTACGCGTCTGTGTTTGTTCGAACGTTGAAAGTATGACATATTGCACTTAGCCCCCAGGCGGCGCTGTATTGTTTACTATATTCATGAACAGGAAGGGTGGCAATTTTTTCTCATGGCCGGTTTTAAAGGTGTCAAACGAACGGACTGTCCGTCTTTTTTCCCATCTGTCTTTTGTGCCCGTGACAACAAAATTTTTGTGGGTTCTGAACGATTGGACGTTTTCTGATGGTCTTGAACGGACAGATGGACGGACAAAAACTACATTTTTTTTTATTTTTACGTAAAAATTACTAAAACTTTATTTTTAGTAACTAATTTGTAACTGGATTTTCATTTTAGATACATCAAACGTATTTTCACGTCAAAAAATCGCGTTGACAAGGCTTGTCCCGACACTGCGCCTTCTTGACAGTTCTCATATAAATGAGCCCAGAAGCGCCAACTAGTGCAAGAACATGTAATACAACCGTTGTATACCAATAGTATTCGAAAGCTTACACGTTGGGTATACTGTTATTGACTGTTTTGAATAGTAGTTCTTTCACATAAAAACATAAAAATCTGCTTGCATTACACTGATATCTCTCTTATTCCATTGATATTTTTTCCAAATGAGAAAAAACATATTTCAAGCCTCAATTGCACAGCATATCACTATTAGAATCATTGTGTCAACATGAATCAACTAATAAACAAACCAAAACAAACACAAACCACACAATGAAATACCACGTTTGTATAAATATCACTTGAAGAGAAAAACTCGAAAAAAACATGTTTCAAAAAAAAAATTATTCTAATAGTTTAGACCCGGTAAATATAAAATTAAATGAGATTTTTGTGTTTTCACGTATTTTCATCAACATGAATAACTGCGACAAATGTCACTTCATGTTGTCATTGAAACAATCGGAACGTGGAATGTCAACAAATGAACTGACATTTGTTCGCAATTCTTTAGTTACTCTTGTGTTGACAAAGACACGCAAAAACACGTGGAAAATGTTTGATTTTACGTTTTAAAATAACAAGATTAAATTCTTGCATTGAAAAAAAAAATTTGCGCTTTTTAATAAAAATGAACTCAAAATATTTCTTGAGAACAGGAAACCGCTCAATAAGCAATTGACACATGTATATATTTGTATACAAGCTTTTGAATTTGACGTACGTTGTGCTTGTAGTACTTGTTCTTGCACCAGTTGGCGTTGGAGTAGAGAGGGCATAGCGTCGGCTTGTCCGTTGACACCTTTAGCCGGATTGGATGTGCAAACAAAAATTATATTCACCTCAGGAAAATTTTCAAATATAAAAACGTTTGTAAGATTTTTGCATGCAAAATTTTTTATTAAAATTTTTAGTGCCTTGATTATTCTTATTAGGGCAAGCTATGTGTTATGTGCCGTACGCATATATCAAGACACCCTATATATACCTATTTATTTAAGTCATGTTTATGTAATGTTTTAGGTTTTGTCAATTTAGCATATTTGTTTTCGCATGTATTACTATTTGAGGCAACCAAAATATTGATTGAATTCCCAGTTCATGTAATAACGTCAGTCGAGTCTTTTCTTTCTCCCCGCTAACGTTACTCTGCCACTTGGCTACTTGATATTACACAGAATGGTTAATTTTGAACAAATCGAAATGAACTGGACGTGAATATTCATTTGTGATCACTCGCGTAGTTCGATAGCTTGAACAAAAAATACATTGCTTCTTATGGAGGCTAAATGGATGGATTTTTGTAAGAGCGCCTCTAGTGAAAATATTTTAGAATGATGGAATATTTCGAACTTTAATACGCTTTTCTGCTAATTTATCCAAACTCACCTCTTAAGTGGTAAATTAAAACCAATAAAAATTTACACATCGAAATATCTCGAAAACGGCTGGGAAAATCGGCAAAATGGACCACGGCAAAATGGACCACGGCAAAATGGACCACGGCAAAATGGACCACGGCAAAATGGACCACGGCAAAATGGACCGGCTGGTTTGATGGCCCAATGTTCAAATCCAGTGGATTCGGGCTGATCCATTCCCAGCTTTTCCTTTCCTGTGAGCATCTTTACAAGTCACACTCATGTTTTGTATGGAATTTTACTACAGGGCAAGTGCTGGGATCAGGCCAAATCCTGAGAACCCATGGATGAGCTCAAACCGGATTTGAACTTTGGGCCATTAAACCAGCCGGGTGTCTACACTCCCCTTGGGGAGTGACACCACGGTCCATTTGGCTGATTTTCCCAGCCGTTTTTGAGATATTTTCATGTGTAGTTTAATGAGAAAGATATCCGCCATGACAGCATTTTAGCCCGCCATGTTGGTATTTTGGTTTATATTGACAGAACATTCTCTACTTTGACAGTCAACGTTTCTAAAAGTAAACACAAATATTATCTGTCATAATCACATTCACCAGTTCTGATGTGCTTCAGAGAGCTTCTGACAGCGCCATCAATCCGAAGCGTTTGAAACATTAAAGGCTTTTGCTGATTTTTTCTGTCGCATTTTCATTCATGCTATCGCCTTATGATCACTCGTGTTCACCTGTAAAGGTGTCAACGGACAAACGGACAAACAGCCTACTTTTTTACACAAGTGGCCAAAATTATGTCTTATTGTACCAATAATATGGAAAGATATATACATAGGTTCTGACATAGTCTGATCTCGTTGATCCTGACCCCCCCTGGCAAAATTTAACCCCCAACGATTTTTTTGGACCCGTTGCCATTTTCGGACCTACAACGATTTTTTTAGTCCTCACTTTTTTCTGGATACCGGTTTTACACTAGATAGAATCGATTTTCAAAAGTGAGGACCTTTTTTTTTAGTCCTCACTTTTTTCGGAGACTGGTTTTACACTAGATAGAATCGGTTTTCACAACAGTGAGGACCTTTTTTTTTTTTTGCTCTTCAAATTCGAAATTGTGGATCACCCCCCCGCCCCCCCGGTCAGCAATTTTTTTCGGGAAGAAATTTACACTAGATGTAATTGATTTTTTTAACCACCCTTGAATTTTTGGCTTGACCCCCCCTGAATTTTTTGGTGTCAGAATGTTTGGATATATACCAAATTGTAGGTTTTTAGGTCCTCTTTCCATCGATTTATAAATGTTTCAGTTATTTTGAAATTTTTCTAACGAAATTTTTCGGACGGACAAAACCAAAATTTGTCCGTCCGTCCGTTTGAAAAATCTGCCTATCCAGCTTTTTCTCCTCAAAATTGGCACCAAATCTTCAAAATAACTGTAATATTTATATATAGATGGAAAGACAACCTAAAAACCTACAATTTGGTATATAGCTTCCCACATTATTCGTTCATTTAGACAAAATTTTGGTCACTTGTGTAAAAAAGTAGGCTGTCCGTCCATTTGTCCGTTGACACCTTTATTCACCTGCACGTCAACATCGCTCAGTTAAGCGAGCATGAACTCGAACAAACATAAACATTTATTTTATCGCATTGAACAAGGTGAACTGAACGCGAACGAACATGAACTCGAATTCCTTAATAAAACGAATTACATACGTAATCCAAACTTTTCCGCTCCGCAGCAATTAAGTTTACCTTCAATGAAAACTTTTTTCATAGCACTTTCGACCTTGAAAAATAACTATTTTGACCATTTCTCATAAGTCATCTTTGTGTGCGTGAGTTGTGTGTAGTGACTATCGTATTACACACAACGTAAGTGTGTTTGTAATACACTAGCGTGAACGCAGCAGCTTCTGTGTTACCGTATGCAGCATTAGGCAATACCGGTCAAAAGCCACACACATATATGCGGTATTGGGGACTTCGCAACGTCTGTTGAGAATCCTTGTTTTCGGCGCTCAGTTATAAGCTGATATGTACAGAAAGTTTTGCGAATTGTTCGACCCTGGCTGGAATTCACGCGTTTACAGAATTCACACACAATCTGTGTTTAGCTGTGGGCTTGTGTTGTATCGGCAAAACGCAGTACACAACAATTATTATCAAACAAGGGGTGCTTCAGTTTTCACGAGTCCATAGTTCCCGGTGAAACGAAAAAAATTTCGCTTCCTAGACGTATTTTTTCGCAACCAATTTCGCTGGTGGAAAACTGAAAATTTCACCGGTGATTCTTTTTCGTTTCACCGGAAACTGTGTATTTAGCTTTAGAAGTATCATTTTCGAACAGAATTTCCAAAATTTCAAGAAATTTCGATTTTGGACCAAATTTATGGGCAAGTAGGTGTTCGGTTGTTCGAAGACTCCCATTATTTTTGCAAACAAATATAAGTTTGCCTGAACCAAAACCCTGCAAAATGCTTTTTTCGGGTACTTCCCATACAAAAGTGTAATTTTACAACGTTTTTCAGGTTCTCAGTCAGAGGCTTATGGTACGAAATTGGTAGGTCAGAACAGGCTCAAAATCATTTCGAAGCTTTGTCTCGACATGCCAAAACTTTTTTTCTTCTACAGATTCCAATTATCTCGTCATCTTTTTGAAATATTCGGCGAACAAAAAACGCGAACGCCATACGCTCATCGCAATTTTACACATTTGAATGGGCAAGCGGAATAATGAAACGTAATTCTGTTTTCAAATGAAGTGCCTCTGAGAAAATTTTTCAGTAAAAAAGCCCCACAAAAATATTGTCTGATAAAAATTTGTATGAAAATCTTATTCAGACAATATTTTTGTGGGGCTTTTTTACTGAAAATTTTTCTCAGAGGCACTTCATTTAAAAACAGAATTACGTTTCATTATTCCGCTTGCCCATTCATTTTTCATAGTAACCAAAGTATTTTTCGTGGTATATAGGTCTTGATCGATGGGATTTGTTCCCATTTACATTGCGTAGTGTACAGATATGCGCGTTTTGAAGTTTGGCGCGACTTCGTACGTTAGTTCGTTCGACATGATTTTTAAAAATTATTTGGTTCGTTTAGTACACTATAATATATTTTTCTTTTTTGTATACCGAATTCGTTTTTCGCTTTCTTTGGATAATTTGATGACATATATTTGAGAAACTTTACGAAAAATGTATTCCTTGCAATATTTTATGTCAAGTTTCACCATGACATAGAAATTTAAGGAACATTTTTCTTTATTCGGTTTTTACCGTTACATGAAACGTACATTGTAAATGTATATTGTAAATGTAAAAGGTACTAACTTTGTTTTTTTTTTCTCCATGGGAGTCCAAAACTTTGGATTTTTTAATTCCAAAACAGTTTCTGTTTTTATGTTCAATTATTATCTGTGACTAACTACAAATTGAGATTAAAACGTTATTACCAATACGATACTTGAAAATTTTCATATCTATTGACTAGATCGAGAGGAGAGTATGTGAAAAAATTCTAATATATTTTTAAAGAGGAGAGTATGTTTTCTGATGATTCTGTTGGCGTTAAAGAAGAGTATATTGTAGTACCGTCTAGCCTCTGCGGTCTTCACGGTTTTCGCGCAACTGATAGGAGATAACAACATGGTGTTGTTGTACTCGAACAAAGTTGTAGCACTCGAGGTCTTCTATAACATTGCTGAAGACATCTATCTCTTATCTCTTATCAGTTGCGCGCAAATCGCGCACATAAAAAAGCAAATTTTATATAGAACTTTTTTTTCTTATCATTTTTCGCGCTTTCCGCGGAACTAATAAGAGATAATGTTATAGAAGACCTTGAGTGCTACAACTTTGCCGAAGACACCAAGTTGTTATCTCTTATCAGTTCCGCGGAAACCGTGGAAAACCGCGAGGACCCGCCAAAAATGAACATACTCGCTTTTAACCATTTTTGAGTCGAAAGAAACTTACTTTTCTCTTTCATAACAAAGTCAGATGAACTTACTCTCCTCTCGATCTAGTCAATAGATATATTATGATGTATTATGTTGAGTATTGGTTATTGTGGTAGTATTGAATTTAATACAGAAGTTTAGCTGATTTTTTGATTTTTGGTGACCCGAACTTTATTGTACTCTCTATGCTATCTGTCTAATCCATCTATACATTGTGATGTAGTACATTTCATGTAACGGCTCAATTATAGTTTGTTATGCAATAACAAACTAGGCCCAAAATGAGTCCTTTCGTAGGTTCTAAAAGACTCTACGCGTAGCGTAGAGCGAGAATGTTCACCGAGCGAAGCGAGGTGAACTTTCTTGTTTATAAATAAATTTGGAGTTTTAAAAGGTTGGGACTCGAGTAATTCTTGATGAATTAGACATTTACCTGGGTAAATAGCTGTCCGTTTCCAGTGGATTATAATATCGGGATGTAGATGATGAGATTCCATGAGACGGTGTATTATATCGATTCGTACTATATGGAAAAGGTGTGTCCCGGTGTTTGTACATATTAGTCATTTTGTAGTTCCAATGTGCGCCAAATGGAATCGAAATTCTCATTGGGTCAACATAATGTGAATATCTAATCATTGGCTCATAGGGTGTTTGGGGATGGTAAGTGTCACTCCATCGAACTTGACTAGGTGTAAAATCTCCTTTTATGTAAAGCTAAAATAATTTTGAATATTATACTTCAATTCAAATAAAGGACAATTGGTTACTCACTTGAATTGGACGGTAAAAGCCCTTACTAGAATGTCTAGGAACACCCAAGGTATAGCTGTGACTGAAACCAACTTCAGGACTCAACAAAAACTCGTGAAAATTATTCGGGAAAAATTCAATATTCTTGTAGTTGTTGTAAATATTTGGCTGCAAAGAATTATTGCTTTTGTCAATTTTGGTCTTATACCAAATATCGACTGTAATGAAGTAGTCTAAAAAAACATAACTGTATGACTATGAAATAAGGTTCAAATAGAAGCGTTTGTCGATCAAGTGAATCTTATTCCAAAATCATGATGAAGAATTATGGTATTTTAAAATTATTCTTTTAATAATCGATTACATTACATACCGACAGCTTCTTTCTTTTCTTATAACTTGCCCAGTTCTGAGCCTCTAAGATAAGCTTCCCTCCAGGTCGTAATTGATTGAACATCCGACGAAAAGTCATTTTCAAACCAGCATCACCAAAATTCAAATGAACCCATTTTGTTAGCGATAAGCATAGAATCAGATCATATTGTTGTTTATCAGAAACCATTTGTATTTCGTCGGTTACGGCATAGTCAAGTGTGCGAAAAAATACGTTATCTGGAAATGTACCCTTGTGAGCTCCATTTGAGATGGAATCAATTTTAATTGTTGATTCAACCTCATTATTATTTGGTAACTTGGTGAAAGTGCATGATTCCCTAGCTTGATCTTGTTGCGCGACTGCCGATTGTTCAGATATTTTCAGATTTTGAGTGCTGTTGCTTGCAGGTGATGCGGATGGTGATTCGTTTTTGTATTTAACATTCGGGAAACCACCAAAACATATTGGAAATGTTAGTGGAAAGAAGTCAACTTGATTTGAAGATTGCCTTTCCCGATCTTTGACTCGAAAATACGATTTTATTCTCTTTGAAGACTTTTCTCTGTCATAGTCACAATCTGATTGTTCAATATTTTCTCCAAACTTTGGTTTACAGCGCAACTTCAAATTTTGTGATTCACTTTCAGGAATCCGTTGGAAAATACGGAGATTTCGACGCGCTCTGGATATCAATTTTTTGTCAATGTCCACACCCACTATTGATTTTGGATTCAACTTTCGACCAACAGCGATCGTCATATGACCAGTGCTGCAACCAATATCTAAAATATCCTTATCCTTGAACAAGTAAGCATGGCGTAAGAAAACTGTTAATCGTACGTCAGAAAGGTTGATAATTGAATTTTGTAAGCCACAGTTTTGCCCAACGTAGTTTCCAAATTGATATTTAACTGTTTCTTTATTAAATCCAAATGCGGCTGTATTATTTGCTGTCTGTGTTGAATTGCTAGATTCATATATAGGTATCGCTCGTTCTGGTGAACATTCTTTTTTGTGGACTGTAGCATGTAGTTCACCCGATTTGGACTGTTCAAATAATGACGAGTCACTTCTTTTATTACTATTTGGTTCTTCAGAATTATCTGCGTCTAAAAAGTGGTAACGCGAAATATAATGATTGGATATTCAATTGGTCACATTAGCTATATTTTTTCATCTCGTAATTGATTACATTTCATACTTACCACTCGTTGAGGTAGTTCTTATCCGATTTCTTGGTGCACCCAAAAGCACTTTTGGGGGCCGTTTCCATGCACCAGGCTGTGGGATGACTGGGCTTACGATTTTATCTTTTGAGTCGAAACGTCTTAGTTTTTTAATTCCATTTCCTGTAGCACAACAAGTGCCTCCACCACCTTCACTGAATTTTCTCTTGCGCCCTGAGCTGTTGCTCACCGTACTCAAATCTAACTGTAAATCGCGACTAAACTTGAATTTCTCGTCTGTATTTTTAGGCATAGTTACTATTTCTGATCCCAAGTATTCAATCGTCGAATCTGAGAGTTCATTTGAAATGTCAATACTCGTCGGCGGCGATGCTGTCAGTTGTATTGTATCTGCGGTGGTCGGTACATCTTGATTCTCAAATTTTTTCGTTGCCTGCGTCGAAATATCTGGAACACTCTTTCTAATTTTTTTCTTTCTACTGCGTTGTTTATTCAATCGGCGTGCTTTGAGTGGCGAAACCAATTGTTTTTCATATTCAACTGAATCGACAGGATCGAGTAAATGTAATGGATCGTATATATTAGGCGGAATAATTACTTCGACTTTGGGAGGAGTTGTCATTGGAGATGACTTCGGTGTCACAGCACCCATCGACACCAATGCTTCATCTTGTAAACTGTTCAAATTTAATGGATCCGAAATATTTCCTCCAAGCAAAAATTTTGTTGGAGGAACAATAATATCTTTTCGTGGTCGTTTGTCTGGCAAAAAAAACTTAGACACTCCACCACCCCGGTGCATTGCCTGTTTATTGTTGAAGATAATTTTAGGTACCTTTGTATATAAGTGTTTATTTCGAGTATTTTGCAGCATATTTTCAGCATCAGATTTGGAGGTATTAGTTGGTTTTTGACGTTTGTACGGCTTGTTCCATTTTTTGTTCTTATTTAGATTGTAATGACGCTTACGTTTTTTTGATTTTCGGGTGCTGCTTTGAGAATTCGGATTTGACGGAACATTCGGGCCATTTTCTATGTTTAATGAACTATCTGCTTTAAATATATCGTTTTCATTGTTTTGGTTTGATGTTCCTTCGTTGGCATCTTCCTCAAATTCATCATCCCTAAGATTGTTCAATACCTCTACAGCATCAGCATTATTCACCTCTATATTTTCATTGACTCTATTATTTTCCATAATGTTATTCATATCTTCATGCAGGTTCACAAGCGGAACATTCAAGTCGATTTGGTTTTGATCGTTATTGTTCAAAAATGGTATTACGTTATTATTATTGTCCAAAGCATTATCGTATAAAACATCCATTTTTTCTGGAAACGACCCAAAAATAAACTTGTTATCTCGTTCAAGAGTTACAAGTTACATGATAAACGAGATCTCAAATCTATGCGATGGTACTTCATTGGATAATTTTCAGATGAAATTATTATCTGTAAAGAAAGAATAATGCATAAAAAATATGCTGGGAAAATCTAGTATTGTTCGAATTTCTTGGATTTCTGAACCTTTTCTAAAGCTTATTCATCAAATGAAATCAATATTGTCGATAACTCAAAAAACTAAAAATCTTTTTGTTATTTTTAAATTTTACTAAATTCCAGATTTGTTATTATGTGTAAGTTTCGGCTACAATTCTGCTCGATAAGACTTTAAAATGGGCAGAACATATACTTTCTTTACTCAATTGATGCTTTTGTAGTAATCTCTTCCCTATAACAATCAAATCCATATCCCTTCCATAGATATCCCGAGATTTAAAAACAGTGAAAGAGATTCATTCCCGGCATAAGATGTATTTTTGATGAAAAATGTTTTTGAAAAATCATATAGTTTGCGCAAATAATAATTCCAAAATCCATAGATTTTTGGTTCATATTAGAAACTTTTTGGATATTTTGTTGGAATATAACAAAATCCATCGGAATAAAATTCAAAATTAGACAGTAATCTTTATATTTTAATGTTTTAATAAAGATTTTTCTATACCGTTGGAATATTTTTAAACCGTATGTTGCTTTTTTCTCCTTATGTTGCAAAACTCAATATACATCAATAATAATAAAAATGGATTGATTTCGTTTCTACCATTTCGCTTCAATTTTGTCTTTAGAACTCTATCAATTTTTTTCACTGTGTTTCATACCTTTTCGCGTTTTTCTTTTGTTGTTGTTTCGGTATTTACTTTTCTCCCATTTGTTTTTTCTCTTCTTTCACCTTTATTTTTTCGACTAGTCTATTCACTATTCACGGCTCACGTTATTCGCTACACATTTTGCTTCGAATAATGCGTTTAAGAAACTAAATTTAGAGACAAACTTCACACCATTCATACTCAAACCTGATGAGGCACATACACATGAACAAAAGTTTACAAGAATATTAGAACCATTTGCAACCTTACTTTATGCTGATTCCATTGAACGTGCTCATTGCTTATGTCATTGTACGAGACAAAGAACACACTCACGTTTAAAAAAATCAAGATTGCGTTTACATTGCAGTCCATAATAATTATTATGTCAATATTTTTGAGATTGTGGAATTAATTATTACTTTTATATAGTTTTTGGGGTGTTTTTCATAATCTTGAAAAGAAAAATATTAGATTTTAAATTAAAGAGAGAAAAAATCGGTTTCAATTTATGGTGTTCACACAACGGAGCAATTCACACTACTCGAAGCAAAAAACTGTCTATTTCGAATATGTTTTCGGAACAGTACCCAGCATCTGTCAAATTCAAATATTTGAAATGACAACCATTCCAATTTCTCTGTGTCGACCGAACTGTAAATGTTTATCGATGTTTATCTTACGAGATTTTGGAACGAAAACATAGAGCCGACACTTCTATTTCATTTCATACAACGCAACACAACACAACAAACTCGTTTGTTACTATGGTTCGGTGTTGCATTGGTTTACTTTGATTCCGTTATGAGCAGATTCTGCGGACTTATCAACAAGAAAGGATCAATTATTAAATATAAATTAATCACTAGAAGAGATAGACAATGTCTATTATAGACATCGAAGAAAATGTATTGTCATTGATTGACTGCATCGCCTTTGATTCAAACGTTGCTTTGTTAAAATTTAAGTGTTTTTTAAAAATTTTACACGTAAAGTAAAAATTTTTAAAGTAAGAATAATTCTATTTTCAATAATTATGCAAACAACAATGCACGCATGCACAGTTAAAATTAGGACGTTTAAGGCCTGAAAAGCTATTAACGCTTATACATAAGCATATCGCTGTAACTAGATTTAAGTAAACAATTTAATACGAAAAAAACGTTGCTTTGTTCTTCTTAAAATTTAAGGGCTCAAACATTTTTGTACCATTTCAATGAAGATAGATAAAAAATTTCAACTCAGGCGACACTATATTGAAAACAAATGAACTATTTGTCGGGCGTTCAAAACCCGAAACCCCGAGACCCGACAATCATCTACAGTTTTTTTTGGATTTTGTTGAAAAGTGTGCAACCAAAAACTGTTTTTTGAAAGCGCACCTCACCTCCAACTAAATTTTATTTAGTATATTTGTGTATAAATTCAATTTCGAACATTTTCACGGGCCGTTCTTGGCAACCCAGTGAAGCGCAATGGTAATAAATTCAGCAAATCCAAAACCGTTCAGAGTTAAGTTTGCTGTGCTTTTGTCCCTTACGGAATATCACTGACTTGAATCATGAATTTATAAATGCGGGTCTGCAAATTTATAAATGGGTGTCAAAAAAATGAAGACCTAAAAAAAAGGTCCTCACTTTTGAAAATCGATTATATCTATTGTAAAATTTTCCAAATCGCTCGAGGAAGGTCTCACCTTTGAAATCCTAGAGGGGGGTAAAACCTGAATACCCCCCTTGCACACGTGTGCCGCCCGTCCGAAAACCAAAACATAAGTTCGGATGTCCGGTTCGAATGTTCGAATTTTTTTTCGGACGGACGATGGTATTTGTTCGAACTTTTCAAAAAATCTTCTCGGCTCAAATGATTTTTTTTCTAATAACACAATTGGGTGGCAACTAAAAACGAGAAAATGACCAAAAGCGTATTTTCATTCAATTTTCTTTTGAATTTTTCTTTGGCTCGAATATTTTTTAGCTTTGGATTTTTTTTCGGGCGTCCGAAAAAATTTGAAAAGTTTGAACAAATACCATTGTCGGTCCTGAACAAAAAATTCGGACTTTCGGACCGGACGTCTGAATTCTTTCAAAAAATGTTCGGACGGACAGACGGACAAAATTTTGTCCGTTGACACCTCTAGATCAATCATGTGACAGCTGTCATCTTTACATGTCTATTCTTTTCAATACAGTGGAACCTCGATTATCCGTCCTCCCATTATCCGTCACCTCTGTTAACCGTCACGCTTTGCGGAAGTGAATTTTTTTTCAGTTCATTTTACTTGAACATACGAATAATGTCGCCGACTGACATTCATAATCAAAATCAATTGTGTTTCGCTTGTACATTCGTACAATAAGATTTGAAATCGAAGGCGTTGCTACCGAAAACATTTCTCGTATTGGACAATGCAACAAATCTATTTTCGTATCTAACATATGACACCCATAGAAAAAGAGAACAACTTATGAGCTCTTAATCCATAACTGATGTGAGACGGAAAAATCTTAGAGCAAAAAAGAGACAAATAAAGTTGCGAGCAAAAGTGACACAACTCAGCATTGAGTGGAAAAGGCGTTTTTTGCATTTTTCTCGTTACTGGAAATAGATAACGATTAGGTGTGTTCAGCATTATTGTAGAACATCAAAAGAACTACAAACCTAGTCGCTATCTTTTTCCAGCAGGCGGAAAAATGCAAAAAAAACGTCTTTTCCACTCAATGCTGAGTTGTATCACTTTTGCTCGCAACTTCATTTGTCTCTTTTTTACTCTAAGTTTTTTTCCATCTTATCTATAGAAAGAGAACTCATAAGTTGTTTTTTTGTTCTATGGGTGTCATATATTTTCTACATCACCCGATTTTTCATCATAAACTAATAATAATATGGAAGTTTTGATTGGTTGGGCTTATTTTATGAAAACCTCGATTATCCGTCTTTTTCGATTATCCGTCAAGGTGCTGGTCCGGTGCCTGACGGATAATCGAGGTTTCACTGTACTCATTTTGTCTATAGTTTTATTTAATTTTAAACTATATTTGGTCGTCTATAATCATCAAGTTATATATTATTCTGTTCGTTGAGACCTCCCTCGTCATAATTTTATCAAGTTTCGTTTCCGAATTTGTTTTTTGTCGTTTTTTCTGTGCCAAATTTTATTTACGTGTTTACGTAGATACCTAACCTATCAAAATGACGTGCATAGATTGCATTGAACTAAAAAAACACCTCGTTGACATCAAACAAAAACTTGCCCCCATAGTTAAAATGCTGGATGGACTGAATTTGGATCCCACCCCCATGCTACCCGCACTAATTCCAACTGACAATCAAGATAAAGTTGTTGACTTGGACATGGATTGGTGAATCGGAATCAATTGGCAACTCTTTGCCAATCACATCACTAAATGCCAATGTGACACTGCGGAACAGATCGGAAAATGACTCGAAAATGACAAAACCGGACTCACGCGGAGCCGAGCAGGGAAAAACGGAAGCCAAAAAATCAGTGTTACCTACGCCAATTACCACCCGATCTCTTTACGTTGCTCCCTTCCATCCGGGGACCATTCCATCCGACCTCACGGACATTTTGTAACACACCGAAGGTTTCACTCATCTTGTTGGTGGTATCAAGGTAATTGGTCTTGCACGTAAAAATCGAAAAGTAACTCTTCAATCGTTCAAGATCGACATTCCGAGTGAGCATTATAAACTGTTTGCAAATTCACCTATCTGGAATGAGAGAGAATTCATAGTGAAAGAGTTTGAATAGTGCAGCCGTGCCAGAAAATCGAAGAAATTCGTGCGGAAGGTTCCTTCAAAAAGGCCATAACTCAGCTTCGAATGGCCAGTTGAAGTCAAAAAACGGATTTGGCAACAAAAACCAGCCTACAAAATAGAAGACAACGGAAATTCTTCAGGTAAGCAACAGGAAAACGATGCGCTCGCGCCCAAACCGTCCACGGAATCCCGCAAACCATTGCTCAAAGATTTGCTGCAGCCAAAACCGACAGAAACAAAATCCACGGCAAGTCGTGAAGAAGCGCTCCAACGACTACACAGGTTACTGCGGAGGAAATCGTCGCGATTTTCATCCCCGGTGTTGCAACTAACTCAAAGCACATCGGATGACAACAGAGTTTCGTGCATCACAATTTACTACCAAAATGTTCGTAGCTTGCGCACTAAACATGATATGATAATTTTAACTGAGACGTGGCTGAAACAGGACATCCATGATGCCGAATACTTTGACGAATCATACTTAGTATATCGTAGAGATCGACGCTATGCCTTCTTACGTCAACGCCAACTGGTGCAAGAACAAGTACTACAAGCACAACGTACGTCAAATTCAAAAGCTTGCATACAAATATATACATGTGTCAATTGCTTATTGAGCGGTTTTCTGTTCTCAAGAAATATTTTGAGTTTATTTTTATTAAAAAGCGCAAAAAAAAATTTTCAATGCAAGAATTTAATCTTGTTATTTTAAAACGTAAAATCAAACATTTTTCTCGTGTTTTTGCGTGTTTTTGTCAACACAAGAGTAACTTAAGAATTGCGAACAAATGTCAGTTCATTTGTTGACGTTCCACGTTCCGATTGTTTCAATTACAACATGAAGTGACATTTGTCGCAGTTATTCATGTTGATGGAAACACGTGAAAACACAAAAATTTCATTTAATTTTATATTTTCTAAAATATTAGAATATTGTTTTTTATTGAAACATTTTTTTTTGAGTTTTTCTCTTCAAGTGATTGCTATATTTATACAAACGTGGTATTTCATTGGTTTGTGTTTGTTTTGGTTTGTTTATTGGCTGATTCATGTTGACACAATGATTCTAATAGTGATATGCTGTGCAATTGAGGCTTGAAATACTTTTTTTTTCTCCTTTGGAAAAAATATCAATGGAATAAGAGAGATATCAGTGTAATGCAAGCAGATTTTTATGTTTTTATGTGAAAGAACTACTATTCAAAACAGTCAATAACAGTATACCCAACGTTTAAGCTTTTAATACTATTGGTATACAACGGTTCTATTACATGTTCTTGCACCAGTTGGCGCTTCTGGGCTCATTTATATGAGAACTGTCAAGAAGGCGCAGTGTCGGTAGAGATGGACTTCTCAAACGTGGTGGCGGCGTATTAACCCTTTGACGACCTTTGGGACACATATGTCCCATTTTGTTTTTCGTCAATAATTTTCACATTTTTAAACCGATTTCGATAAAATTGGTTTCTATTGAAAGAGAATGAATGTAGCTACCAGAAAGTACCATAATATTGGATATTTATCATCACTGTGCTCAAATAGAACACTTCAAAGTCAAAAAATCTTGACTTTTTTTTCAAGTTGCGCCAAACCCTATATAATTTGAACGGTGCAACTTTTAAAGCTGAAAATTTGAAATGTTGTGCGGAATGTCCGTTACTTTCTAAAAATAATCGACTTTTCTCCAAAAAAATATTTTTTTAAATTTTTATTGCTTTTGGCGCGATGGGACATATGTGTCCCATTGGTCGGTAAAGGTAACTAATTACCACTGGTTTGCCTGTATTTTGACCATTATTCGCGAATTTTCAAAAACCAAAATTTACAAAAATATCATCAAATTCGTGATTAAATGGGCACAACAAAGCACAATTCAAACCATTTTCGGTTCCAAACAATTCTGAACATCTTAAAAACGAAAAAGATTTTACACGTAGTTCTTATGGGAGACATATTTTCTTCCATACAAAGGTAGTTACC
>NW_022598484.1:0-1932 GCF_009176505.1 Sitodiplosis mosellana | reverse complement strand
TTTTTTTTTTTCAATGCAAGAATTTAATCTTGTTATTTTAAAACGTAAAATCAAACATTTTTCTCGTGTTTTTGCGTGTTTTTGTCAACACAAGAGTAACTAAAGAATTGCGAACAAATGTCAGTTAATTTGTTGACGTTCCACGTTCCGATTGTTTCAATGACAACATGAAGTGACATTTGTCGCAGTTATTCATGTTGATGAAAACACAAAAATTTCATTTAATTTTATATGTACCGGATCTAAAAAATGAGAATAATTTTTTTTCGAGTTTTTCTCTTCAAGTGATTGCTATATTTATACAAACGTGGTATTTCATTGTGTGGTTTGTGTTTGTTTTGGTTTGTTTATTGGTTGATTCATGTTGACACAATGCTTCTAATAGTGATATGCTGTGCAATCGAGGCTTGAAATAGTTTTTTGTTTCTCATTTTGAAAAAATATCAAAGGAATAAGAGAGATTCCAGTGTAATGCAAGCAGATTTTTATGTTTTTATGTGAAAGAACTACTATTCAAAACAGTCAATAACAGTATACCCAACGTGTAAGCTTTTGAATACTATTGGTATACAACGGTTGTATTACACGTTCTTGCACCAGTTGGCGCTTCTGAGCTCATTTATATGACAACTGTCAAGAAGGCGCAGTGTCGGATGAACCACTTACTACATGCACATGTTTATCTTTTCGCTCACAAAAATGTGCCGATCAGTGACTCAAAACCACTTAAATGACGAAAATGGTCGGATCAGCTTCTTTATACATACTCACTCAGAAAGGAATTAGTGCGATGCACATAAACCAATGGTGATCTGTCAAATTACCATCATTACAATTGGCGAGAGTGGCGATTTTGTATATATTGTATCTGCTCTGCTGTGCGATATTACTATGTAACAAAGTGGTATTGGTTGTAATATGACCATACTACTACCGATACATTTTTGTGACATAGTAATATCGCACAGCAGAGCAGATACAATACATACAAAATCGCCACTCTCGCCAATAGTAATGATGGTAATTTGACAGATCACCATTGGTATATGTGAATCGTATTAATTCCGTTCTGAGTGAGTATCAATTTCAGCTGAGAAAAAAAACCGCAAAAAAACTATCTCTAACTGAAATCGGCATAATTTTTTTATGCCGGACCAATATCTACGAAACCAATTGAAGATAAAAAGAATTACATTGGTAATCCCGAACTTTTCCGTACCATTGGCCTGCGTTGTCCGTAGGTACTTTTGGTTATTTTTTGTGAATTTTCTTGAAATAAAGGCAGTGAAAATATAATAATGAAAATCAGCAGTAGCTATCTTATATGCTTTAACAATGTTTGACGTTTGGAACTGCTGTTGACATACATTCTGACACCAAAAAATTCAGGGGGGTCAAGCCAAAAATTCAAGGGGGGGTCAAAAAAATCAATTCTATCTAGTGTAAATTTCTTCCCGAAAGAAATTGCTGACCGGGGGGGGGGGCGGGGTGATCCACAATTTCGAATTTGAAGAGCAAAAAAAAAAGGTCCTCGCTTTCAAAACTCTATCTAGTGTAAAATCGGTTTCGGAAAGAAGTGAAGACCTAAAAAAAAAAAGGTACTTTTGGTTATTTTTTGTGAATTTTCTTGAAATAAAGGCAGCGAAAATATGAATGTCCGAGAATGAAAACGCAACTTCTATTCACAACACATATAAGTGAAACAAAAATAAAAAATTTATTGAAATGAAACAACAAAATCGAATTTTTTCAAAGTGTAACAACAAAAAAGATTTTTTTAAAGTGTAACATCGTTATGTTGTTACACTTACTACATACCGATGTTACACTTTAAAAAAATCTTTTTTGTTGTTACACTTTGAAAAAATTCGATTTTGTTGTTTCATTTCAATAAATTTTTCATTTTTGTTTCACTTATATGTGTTGTGAATA
>NW_022598483.1:4449-12032 GCF_009176505.1 Sitodiplosis mosellana | reverse complement strand
TTCCAATAATCGTCGCGTAATACCTAAATCTATTAGATGAAGTACATCTCCTATCACAAAGTCGTTAACAATATCAATCGGCAACTCAAGCAATGGCGTTACAATTTTCTGATGATTTATGTAGACACCTGCGCGGAATGCCGCATCCGTTCTCCTTTCAGCAGAAAAGTTCGGAAATACCGTAGCTTTTGATACTGGGTGTTTGTATCCAATGGTGCAACATTTCGAACATCCATTGAAACTGGTGTGCCCATAGACTCCGCGAAGATATGCTCGAGCAGGTGTATCACATGTAAATAATCTGATCGATACTGATATAAAATTTCCTCTCAATACAATTCCGTTTTCCAGAATGTCCTTCATTTCATCAATGAACTTTCTCAGAAAATTTTCCAAACTCGATGGTTTTCCTAATCGGGATGACATGAATGCAGAATTGAATCAAAATTATTTTCAAAAGGTATATGAAACCGCGATTTGAATCATAGAATACCTTTACCACAGTAGATCCCTATTACTTGAGGCGGTATGTGCTCCAGCTCGTGGATATTGAATAGAATCGGCCAAAATTCCTCTCGTGAACTATTGAATATTTTGACACCGTCAACATTTATGTTTAATGAAATATCTGTCGGAATTTCCCTATCACTTAATTTCATTAAACAAGTTTTAAATGCTACTTTTGCCCCATGATGCCAATAAAGTTCATTCACACCGATGGTTTCAATCTCTACATCTGTTGGCGTACTCATTAATGTTCGTGGGTCCGCAGGTAATTTGAATGGAGTTTGTCGTTGCACAAGTTAACTCATACGATCACTCATCGATAAATTTTTCATTATTATTGCTTTTTTCCATTTGTCAACATTGTATTCCATTTGTCAACATTGTATGACTCATAAGTACGGTAAGTAACGCATAATGTAACCACTTGTGTTTGGTCTACTTGAGATTGCATTTTTATTTAGTCTGCTTCATTACATATACTAACCGATACCATTTAAGATGCTGTGGAAAGGGAAAGTAAAGAAAGAATTCTTTCTAAATAACAACATTTTGTCACACAGTATAAATAGCATAAGTCAAGTGTAATCCACATTCAGAAGATTATAGTTCATCGAATAAAGCACATCGTGCACGAAAAATATTGTAATTTTTTGAATCAATACTGCCAAGTATTTAACTGGGGGCTCAACAGGGAAAGTGTTAAAAAATATTTAATCATAACTACATAGTAGTGTTTTAAATTGCGAACACTGTAAATCCCACAAAATAAAAAAAGTGTTTGATTAATAGATCAAGTAAAATTGTGAGAATCAAACGACTCTACGGAGAATAAAATAAAAGTGTTTGATTAATAGATCAAAGTGAAATTGTGAGAATCAAACGACTCTACGGAGAATAAAAAAATCAAAGGAAAATAAATGAACAAGCGTTTAAAAAAGTTATTCAACAATCAAGACGATTCGTTATCAACTCAATTTGCCAATTTGAAAATAAATACAATTGAAGAAGAAGTGAATATGGCAGATATTGCAAGAATTGAAGCTCAGCTGGCATTATTGGCCAAACAAAATGCAGAACTACAGAAAAAAGTTACTGATTTGACAAACAACCAAACGATTTTCCAGAATGCCAATGCTGTGCAAGTGACTGAATACACAGATGTTGTGCCAACGTATTCCAATGGTGATGCAATACAACTTGATGCATTCAAAGTTATTCCTGAATTCAGTGGTGACCGTAAAACATATCGTTCGTGGAGATCGCAGGTATCGAAATTGATGAAACATATCGATGCATTCAAAACGCACCCGAAATATGCAGCCGCTTTATCCATCATTCGTGCAAAAATCACGGGCACTGCTTCGGATATTTTAATAAACAACGATACGGCACATAACATCGCTGCAATAATCGACCGACTCGATTTTTCGTACTCTGATCAAAGACCGTTGTACGTCATTGAAGCTGAAATGACGATGATAAAACAAAACAACAAATCGCTTCAAGAATATTACGATACGATCAACCAGGCACTAAACATGGTTCTGACAAAAATCACTATGTCATACAAAGAGAAAGCTGAACAAAAATCTTTGACAATTGAATCGCAAAGCAAGGCCATTCGTACATTCATCACTGGTCTAAACAGTCCATTGATTCGTACAACATTGTATGGAAATATGCCGAAGACTTTGGCACAAGCATTTGCCATTGCACAAACGATTCAATACGACAATCAGCATTTGCAATTGGATCATCAATTCGGGCTACATCAACAAAAAATCATGAAAAAACCAACCAATGATGTGAAAACAAGTTTCAACCCGAATTTTCGCTACCAATCACAACAATCAACCCAAGCTCCAAAACAAAGCACTTTCATACCACATTATAAACAACAACAAAAAATGACACCGATGGAAGTGGACAGTTCCGGTCAGAATATTCAACGGAGACAATTTCAACCGCAACGCAACGATTTTCAACCAATGAAAAGAGAACGTGAACCATCATTTCAACACATGAATAAACAACAGCGTGTAAACCATGTGGATGCACCAGATGATATACATTCAATTTATCATCACGATTCATTGGAAAACAACTGCGACGATGCTGAAGATGTTGATTGCCAATCCACCGTATCAGGTCAGGAAAGTACTTTTTTAGAAGAATAGGGAATCTACCATGCATTATTCGAACTTTAAGATCAGGTTTAGAAGAAATCAAAATTTTGGTAGATTCTGGTTCAACAAATAATTACATTCGATCAAGTTTACAAATTGGAACAAGAGTAAAATTAAATCATAGTACTATTGTAAGAACACTTCATGGCCACTCCGAAATACAGTATAAACAGCAAATACGATTATTGAATCAAGATTTGGATTTCTTTAAAATAGACAAATTGCAAGATTTTGATATGATTTTGGGTGAAAAGAGTTTAAGAAAAATGAACGCACAAATAAATTTCTTTGAATATAGATTGTACTATTCGGTCCCGGAAGTAGAACGTAAAGTAAATATTCAGAGAGTAAATTTTACAAATGACAATCCAAACTATGCAAAACAAATTGATGAATTAATGGAAAGAAACGAAAGAGTTTTTCATTCACTACCTTTTACAACCACATTCGAAGCCACAATTAGAACAGTGGATAATGATCCAATTTGGGTGAAACAACCCATATCCTATGTCAGATCAAGATTTTGTTAATCACGAAATTGAAAAACTTCTCGAGAATGGCGTAATTCAAAAGTCATTCAGCCCATATAATTCACCAATTTGGACGGTACCAAAAAAGGGAGTGAATGAAGATAATAAGCCAAAGCGAAGAATGGTGATCGATTTTCAAAAGCAAAATTCTCGAACAACCACCGATCGTTATCCAATGACTTTGCAAAACTGACATTAACATGACTTTGCAAAATTTGGGAAGAGCAAAATTATTTTCAACAATAGATTTGGAATCGGGTTTCCATCAAATACTAATCAAAGAATCAGACAGAGAAAAAACCGCTTTTTCGGTGAATGGAGCAAAATATGAATTTGTTCGTATGCCATTCGGATTGAAAAATGCTCCCAGCATTTTTCAACGGTGTGTTGATGATATTTTAAGACCTTATATCGGCAAATTCGCATATGTCTACATCGACGATGTATTGATTTATTCAGATTCGCCTGAACAACACATGGAACATGTTACGACAATAGTCAATGCACTTCATGGAGCAAACATGAAAATTTCAAGCGAAAAATCACATTTCTTCAAAACTTCAATTGAATTTCTCGGTCATATCATAAAAAATGGTAGAATCACTGTGGATCCACAAAAAACCGAAACCATTCGTAATTATCCAATTCCAAAGACATTGAAAGATTTAAGGTCGTTTCTCGGTGTAACGGGTTATTACAGAAAATTCATTAAAGATTATGCCAAAGTGGTTAAGCCTTTGACTATTCATTTACGCGGTGAAAATGGTCAAGTGGGAAAAAATCACAGCGCTAAAATCATTATTGATTTGGATCAGGCTGCCATTGACTCATTTGAGGAAATTAAACAAAAACTTTGCGAACGGGTCGAGTTATATCAACCAAACTTCGATAAACCATTTGAATTAACGACTGATGCGAGTAATTTTGCAATCGGTGCGGTGTTATCGCAAGGAAGACACCCAATCACGTTTATTTCGCGAACATTGAGTCAAACTGAACAAAATTATGCTACTAATGAGAAAGAATTGTTGGCTATAGTGTGGGCACTACAAAAACTAAGAAATTTCCTTTACGGAATTGCCGACCTAACAATATATTCGGATCATCGATCGCTTAAATTTTCGATCTCGGAAAAAAATCCCAATAATAAATTGAAGCGTTGGAAAAATTTAATTGAAGAATTTGGTGCGAAGCTTGAATATAAGCCTGGAAGTCAAAATATTATAGCAGATGCATTGTCACGAATTAATATTTCCGAGGAAAAAATAAATACATCATCTCTCGTAACATCAGATCATTCAATGCAGAGCTCTCCAATTGAACCAATATCCAAAACATCCAAACCGGTAAACAACTTTCGAAACCAATTGCATATCTCACATTCAAACAAAGACCAAATAAGGGGTTCGACCATATTTCAAAAGTATCATGTGAACAAAATTGAATACACTTAATTGAAACAACTCCTTCAGAACATGACGCATACATTGTCCACAAAAAACATTAATGCAATATGCACAACCGAAGAAATATTTTTCAAGATTAAAAATGAGATAAAAGCAAAATTCCCGACGTTCAACTTTGTTTACAGTCCCATAAAAACAAAAGATATCACGGATCGAAACGAACAGTTAGATATCGTGGAAAAAACTCACAAAAGAGCACATAGAAATTACAAAAATAACCCGTTGGAAATTTCAGAAAAATATTTTTGGCCAGAAATTCGAAAGGATTGTAAAAAATATGCGGTTAAATGTGAGATTTGTCTAACAGAAAAGTACGAACGACAACCAAAGAAAGAAATGTTAAAACCAACACCGATACCAGATGGGTCCGGTCATTCAGTTCATATTGATATATTTCACTTGAACAAACGACTGTTTATTTCAAGCTCAGACCGATTTTCTAAATATTTTTATTTACGAGAAATCCCAAACAAACTGAACATTTCATTTGTCGTGGAGGAAATATTGTCGCAACATTGTAGCATTTTTCAACCTGGAAAATTTTTCAACAAGAAATGAACAAGTAAAAAACTTCTTAAATGTTGCATGTATTTTCAAATCTTCGGGCAGAACTTATTTCATCGCATAAATGATTATAAAATGCCGATTTACCTTATATTATTATAAATAGACAATCATTCAACTGATTTCAATTTTATTTTTAAGGGAGGGTCACAATACTAGTTTAAGCTATAAGCGTATGCAGAGAACTCTACAACGACATAAGAACAAGCAGTACCCGAAAAATCCGGGGTCGATTGAAGGGATTCGTAATGCATTCATGGATCCGAAAATAATTCAAGACTATGGTAAAAACATTCAAGGTGACGGGATGTTTTACATCTATACGGTTGTTCATCGAGAATATGCATTCACATTGTTTGGTTCGAAATACGTCGTTGATTTTATTAAAGAGAATATACCTCCCGAATCGCGATACTTTCTAATGGATGCAACTTTTGACTCGCTGCCAAAAGAGTATTACCAATTACTCATAATATCAATCGAGCATCACAATGATGTATGTTGCATTTGTCCCATTTGTCCGTCCGTACTTCATACATTTTATTGATGATCTTACATTGATTTCACAGATCTTCCACATATTGCTTGATGTCCAGAAAAACGGCGGCTTGCTACACCGCCGTTTTCAAACTTATTGAAGAAAAGTTATTCAAGCTAGAGCCAAAGGAAATCATTACTGACTTCGAACAAGGGATGCGTTTGGCTATAAAAAAATGTTGGCCAAATGTCACACTACGGGGGTGTGTTCAAACAATTCATTTGTTCCAAAATACATGAATTAAATATGTTTTAAATACTTCATAGGTGCTGGTTCCATTTTTGCAAGTCAATACAAAAGAAATGTCGTAAATTGGGCTTATCCAAACTGTTGAAAGTAAATCACAATGCAAAGATAATTCAAAAAGCTATTATGAGTTTGCCATTGCTCCCTGCAAATCGGTTTGAAGAAGGCTATAAAAGTATCAAAGCCTTCGCACGCAAAACCAAATTGATTAAACGTTTTGGTACACTCTTCAGCTATTTCGAAAGATACTGGTGCAATCAGGTTAGACAGTGAGATGATTGATGATCCACACTACAAAATGTCTCACAAATGTTGTTAATTTTCCACAGAACAGAAGAAATGCACTATCGGTAATAGATTTGAATATGCGTACAACATCGTCGGTAGAATCAGTGAATTCTGCGATTCAACGGTCCTTCCCGGGCATTACAAACATATTTAAATTTATCGAATCACTCAAGTTTTACGAGTCAATTAAATCTACTGATTTGCACCAATTATCTCTTGGTGAAATGTTCAAAAATCAATTAGAACGAAAGAGAGTCATCGATAAGCAACGTGAACAGAAAATCCAATATTTGACAAGCCAATTGAAAAATGGAGTAATTTCCGTCACTGCCTTCTTAGAATCTATGTCTGGCAAGGATGTTCTTCCGAGTGTTGCTGTGTATGAATTTTTATTCAAAATAATTATCATCGTATTGACTTTTGTTTCGATTTTGTTCGCAGCTTATAAGAAAAGGATGACAGAAAGAAAGAATTCTTCTGTAACCAATAGCTTAGACGGTCCGTCCACATCATCTACTGCTCAATGCTCAACTAAGAAATGAAAGATCGACGAAGAAGAATGTTTGCCAGTCCGTTCAAACGTGGACATTGGAAAAACAAGACCGTTCTTGAGTTGTTAGTTACTTAATCGATTTTGTTGTTTCACAACAAACTATTTTTTGGCGCACTACATGAAATGTATTTCATCAAAGTAACTTTGAAGTAAAACATTTATTTCCAAAATGAATAACAAGATCTTGGTTTAATTTCTTTTTTGAAACAGACTGCCTTTGGTTTGAATTAAATAAATAATATGAGCATAGAATCTAAAATCACTTAAATTCTGTTCAAGACTCAGAAAATATTATTTTTTGCCCGTCCGTACGGAAATCGAAATTTTTCTTGAAATGGTGGCGAGGTCAAGAGAGTAAGCTTCAGCCGAACAGATCGAAATGAAAGTGGCCATTTTAAGAAGGGACAATCGTAATCGACCGCTATTCTTCAGTAAATGGCTTTCCAAAATATATTTTTCGAATGCCCGTCCGTGGGAAAACCTTTAGTAAATGGCTTTCCAAAAGATATTATTCGAATGCCCGTCCGTGCGAAAATTCAAATTTTCTTCGAAATGGTGACGAAGAAGCTTCAGCCCAACAGATCGAAATGAAAGTGGCCATTTTGAGAAGGAACTATCGTAATCGACCGCTATTCTTCAGTAAATGGCTTTCCAAAAGATATTTTTCGAATGCCCGTCCGTGCGAAAATTCCAATTTTCTTCGAA
>NW_022598483.1:215-4439 GCF_009176505.1 Sitodiplosis mosellana | reverse complement strand
AAATTCCAATTTTCTTCGAAATGGTGACGAAGAAGCTTCAGCCCAACCGATCGAAATGAAAGTGGCCATTTTAAGAAGGAACTATCGTAATCGACCGGTATTCTTCAGCAAATGGCTTTTCAAAAGATATTTTTCGAATGCCCGTCCGTGGGAAAATTCCAATTTTTTTCGAAATGATGACGAAGAAGCTTCAGCCCAACAGATCGAAATGAATGTGGCCATTTTAAGAAGGAACTATCGTAATCGACCGCTATTCTTCAGTAAATGACTTTCCAAAAGAAATTTCTTGATTGCCCGTCCGACCGTGTATTTTTAAAGTGCCCGTCCGGTGGGTGCCCGTCCGACCGTGCATTTTTTTAGTGCCCGTCCGGGGAGTTATGTCATTGAGCCCGTGATTACGGGTGATAACTTTATATTCTAGCAAAATCTGATCGTGATTACGGGTGATGAGGTCATGATCTGGCATGATCTGATCGGAATCACAATATGTAATGTATACAATCCTATGCTTTGACGTTTGTCACAATATAAGCGCCACCAAGTCTATGGAAAATGAACTATGCAATACTATATGGGATGATGATGTTGAACGTTTGAACGTTTTTCGAGCGATCAATACGAACCAAAGAATCATGGCACAGATGGCGCTTTATTTTATGCATTCCATACACATTGTGATTCCGATCTGATCGTGATTACGGTTGATAATGTTATAATCTAGCATAATCTAGTCGTGATAACGTCATACCATACGAACAATCTTAGCCCAGAATGAGATGCATGGCATTTCTTAATACGTTTTCGACACTCGTTATCGCTACTTACCGAACAACTTCTCTACTTTCTTTGATGACAGACTGAGATCAAGAGTAAAAGGTAAATATACCGTTAGATTATGATACTACTGTGTCCAAAAAGTAAGGTGACATTGCATTTAAAATTTAGCGCGCTGGGGAATTTGAAAAAATCCTTTTATTTTTAGGTTGGTAGGACTGTCTTTGACATCCCTGCCAAATTACACGTCAAAATATTCATTAGTGTTTGAGATACGCTTCGTTTTGTGGACTGCTAAAAGTGAATTTCTCGTTTTTTGCAATGTCGAAATTTTTTGATCAAAGAATTTGCATTAAATTTTGTTTGCGGAATCAATTTTCTGCTGCGGATTCGTTGAGGATGGTGCAGAAAGCCTTTGGTGATGAGGCTATGTCGAAAAAAAATGTTTACAAGTGGTATAGTGAGTTCCAAGCAGGCCGTGAATGTGTCGAAGACGAAGAGCGTGCTGGGCGACCATCAACCTCAACCGACGAAGCTCACGTCCAAAAAATTAAAGATTTGGTGTTGGAAAACCGTCGATTAACGATTAGAGACCTTGCTGATGATATTGGCATATCGAAAGGCTCAGTCAATACCATTTTGAAGGATGTTTTGGGCCTCAAACGCGTCAAATCTCGACTGGTACCGAAATCATTGAATTTTTTGGAAAAAAGGTGTCGAGTTGACGTGTGTGAAACAATGCTTTCTGACTACATTGACAAGACGAAATGCATGATCACTGGAGACGAGACTTGGATCTATGCTTACGACCCGGAAACAACCGACCAATCGAGCGAATATCGTGCCAAAGGTGAGCCGAGACCAAAAAAACCGCGCCAAAGTCGCTCAAAAATCAAGGTCATGTTGACTGTTTTCTTCGATTATCGGGGTGTTGTGCATTATGAGTTCCTTCCCCCGGGTCAAACAGTCAACAAGGAATATTATTTGAGTGTTATGCGTCGTTTGCGTAACGCTATCCGCCAAAAGAGGCCGGAATTGTGGAAAGACAACTCTTGGTTTTTGCACCATGATAATGCATCGTCTCACAATGCGATCATTCTTCGTGAACATTTCGCCAAAAACTCGACTCATATCGTTCCACAACCACCGTATTCACCTGATTTGGCACCGTGCGACTTCTGGCTGTTCAACAAGCTCAAAAGATCGCTCCGGGGACACCGTTTTGAGACGATAGAGCAGATTGAAGCCGCAGCGAAGACGGAGCTGAGGGCCATCCCTGAAGTCGACTTTTTCAACTGTTTCGAAGATTGGAAAATCCGTTGGCATAAGTGCATTGTATCGGGAGGGGATTACTTTGAAGGCGATGAAATTGATTTGGAAGAATAAATAAAGAATTTTCAAAATAAATGCAATGTCACCTTACTTTTTGGACACAGTAGTAATAAAACATTTTTTTCATTTTATCGAATCGAAGGGTATTTTATTTAATTAGGCAGAAAAACACAAAATTTTGTTCTGTCAGAAGTTACCGTTCATGGTTGTCTGGGCCAGGTGCAATAACAACACGATCATTCATCGGAATGCCTTGTATGGCAACCAATTGTAGACGATGAGTGGAATCAGGGCGGACATTCACATATGGACAAACTGATATTATAGTCATAGCGTTTGCTACTTGTTGATTGCTGACCATGACACTGTTCACAGGTTGCACCGTATTGAAGCTTGCTTTATATGTGTCGATGTAGCAATATCTGTCGTTGCCATCACCTGTAAATCCTGGTTGTAACGGAATCGCGAAGAAATGCTGCCGTCGTGCATCACGAATTCGGTTATTTCGAATCGGAATCGCGTTCATTTCGTCCTTCATTTGGGTGATCGTTCGTAAGCGACCAAATGCAGTACCCAACAGGTCACCCAGTCGATTATCCATAATCGAATGCAAGTATCTATCAGGGCCGACTATTGGCAATGGTCGGTAAAGGAAGGTGCTCAAATTTAGAAAATCATTGCTCGTAAAATGTTGCCCCAACCACTGCGCGATTGTGGAACACCTGTAGTTGGCAATAAACCTTGATCATGGAGCTGTCGTCGTTGCCGCTCCAATTCAGCCTGATTTTCGTTCTGTTGTTGTTGTTGCCGGCCCAATGCAGCCTGATCATCATTCAGATGTTGTTGTTGCTGCTGGAATGCATTCCGTGCATCAGTCAGCTGTTGTTTTTGCTGCTGCAATTAAAATTGCTGTTGGTCCAAATCAGTTTGAATTAAATCATAGTGATAAGTGCACAGGTAGAGGTGGCAGCGAACAACGAACATGTTCGTTCGTTCGTAGGCGATTGAAAAATTAACGAACGTTCGTTCGTTTGGTCGTGGCCGGCCAAATTTTTTTCGAACGTTCGTTCGTATGTTCGAAAATTCTCCACGAACGAACGAACACGAACATCGAACTTTTCGAAACCCAGTCAAAAGTTCGAATGTTCGGAAAATTCTCGAACGAACGAACAATTTCCCACTCTTCGAACTTTTCCCTTGAATTTCGAACGTTCGAAAAAAAATTTCATAAAAAATATTTTGAACTCAACTCAACGTAATAGTTACAATAAAAAAAATAAATGAAAAAGTAAAAAAAAAATTAACTTCTAATGCTTGAAGAATTGAACTCTCAACCAACGGAACACACATCCAATATCTAACGTTCAGTGCCAAGAACATTCTATACATTCTGAATGTAAAAGTCGATATCGTTGCAGCAACAACAAGCAATAGCTTGCTTACGCGTGAGTTAATGCGGCCCATCGTTGCAGCGATATCGAATGTATAATTTATCACATAAAGTCATTTTCTGATAGTCAGACAATTGACAGATGAAAAATGTAAACAAAGTATCAACACCGTGTTGACAACACGCGGCCGATTACCTTAAAGACCTGAAACAATTTAATATAGTGAATGTTGAATTATATGAATCAAACCAAAACAAAAACGTAACAGGAAAAAAATCAGTGATTGAATTTTAAATTAACTTTTGTGTATATTCATCAACATATTTTTACAATTCTTCGATACACCACAAATCATTGTTTAATTGATTTTCATCAGTTGCCTCGACAATCCAAATGGAATCCATTCCTTTGTGAAATTTTTGTGTATGTGTTTTGTGATGCTCTTTTCACGAAAACGTCTTCTTGCAAATCTCGCACTCAAATCGTTTTGTGTTCTCTACACATATCTCTCGCTGATGCCGTTTTAATGCCAGTGGATGAAACTTCTTTTTGCAAACTTTGCACGACTTCTTCTTCTTTAAATGCACTTGCTCGAAATGGTTTTTAATATGGTCTTTTCTATAAAAGATGCGGCCACATTTTTCACACTCAAATTTCTCAATTTCACGTTCAATTGTGCAGCACAGGCACAGGCACAGGCACAGGCACAGGCACAGGCACAGGCACA
>NW_022598483.1:0-205 GCF_009176505.1 Sitodiplosis mosellana | reverse complement strand
CACAGGCACAGGCACAGGCACAGGCACAGGCACAGGCACAGGCACAGCCACAGGCACAGGCACAGGCACAGGCACAGGCACAGGCACAGGCACAGGCACAGGCACAGGCACAGGCACAGGCACAGGCACAGGCACAGGCACAGGCACAGGCACAGGCCCAGGCACAGGCACAGGCACAGGCACAGGCACAGGCACAGGCACAGGC
>NW_022598482.1:0-30837 GCF_009176505.1 Sitodiplosis mosellana | reverse complement strand
TTGACACGTCGACGGCGAAGACTAATCATGTTCAAGTCTGACAATCGTTGCTCGTACGGTGTGATTGAGTATTGGTTTTGCACGGATGGGTATTCTCGACGAGCGTACATAGTGAATTGGCGTTGCACGGATTCGATTTTGTCACTGTGGATTTTGTGGAATGGAAGCCATACCATGGCGCAGTAATCGAGGTGAGACTGAACCAATGCAAAATACAGCGACTTTAGTGTGGTAACGTCAGTGATGTCATGGCAAAAGCGCTTGACAAAGCCAAGTGCAGCCGTTGCCTTCGAAGTGACCATGTCAATGTGTTTGGCAAATGATAGTTTTCTGTCAATTAGAACACCCAAGTCCTTGTGTTCAGTCACTTTGCCGAAGGTGTGGTCGCCATAGGTGAAGCTTGTTTCCAAATGCTGACGTTTCTTGTAGATAGATAGCACTGCACATTTTTTGAGGTTAAGGTGCAGCAGATTCACGTCACACCAATGTTTAAGTTTGTTGATGGCTTGCTGTAGCATCTCCGAATCTTGCTGAGACTTGATGATTTTGGCTATTTTGATATCATCAGCAAACAGTAAAATCATGATGTCTGGGGGCATTTGATCCACGATGTCGTTGATAAACAGCAGGAACAGTGTTGGGCCAAGGTGGCTCCCCTGTGGGACACCCGACGACGCTGTAAAATCATCCGATTCACTTGCTCCATGCTTGACAAATTGAATGCGATTTTCGAGGTACGACTTGAGCCATTCCAGCAAGTTTTGAGGTAGATTGAATGTTTTCAACTTCTGGATCAAAATGCTGTGATCGACTCTATCAAAGGCTTTCGTAAAGTCCGTGTACAGGACATCAACTTGAGCTCCAGTGTTTAAGCCACTCTGGGCGTAGTACACAAACTCGGTAAGGTTTGATGCTGTAGATCGTCCTTTCATAAAGCCATGTTGGTTAGGCGAGATGCGATCACGAACAGTTTCAAGCAATTTTACGTTGACGAGGTGCTCGAAGAATTTAGCGATTGTTGGTAGTTTTGCTATGCACCTGTAGTTTTCAATGTCCGATCTGGCGCCCTTTTTGAATATGGGTGATACACTCGATCGTTTCCATTCGTCGGGAAAAATGCCAGATGAAAGCGACTCATTGAATGTCTTAGTCAACGGACTAGCAAGCGTTGGAGCACACTCCTTCAAAATCAGAGGATGAATACCGTCAGGTCCAACACCTTTCTTGGCATTGACCTTCGTCATTTCAGTCATGACAAAATCCATGTCAAGCTGGAAACAAGAGGTGTTCTCAGACTGAGGTGACGGTTGATTATTTGGTGTCGTAGATGTGGAGTAATTGCTCCCGAAGAAGTCCGCAAATAAATTTGCTTGCTCCGATTCGCTGGATGTCTTGCAGTCGCCGAATCGCATGGTTTTCGGTATGTTATCAGTGCTCTTTTTAGAGTTAACATATTGCCAAAACGAAGATGGATCACTTTTCAAGTTTGATTTCATTTTGTCGACATATTGATTGTAAAGCTCGGTATTTCTTGTGAACATTCGCACTCGAATTCGAATTCGTATAGCAGTCGCATTTCACTGTTCTCGAATGTTCTCGCGAATGCGAGTACGAATGTTTATATAGAAATCATACGGCAGCGTTGCGAATAAATGCACAAGCACGATGAGGTAATGAACGAATAAATGATATAGTCACGAGTTCGCTGTCATAGCCGCATTCGGTCGCATTCGCAAACATTCGAATTTTTGCTCTGAAATGCGAATGCATTCGCAGCATTCGCGAGAGATAAATTTCCCTAGCGGTATATTTTATATATAATATCCCACGTACAATGACGAATGACGACTCCAATAAAAACGGAATGTTATCGCACACATTTCACAGTGCAACACTAGTCATAGGTCAGAGGAACGGCTAGTATAGGGTGATAGTATCATTATTACCGAGTAAAACCCCAGCTTGGTTCTGAAAGTTCTGTTGGCGTTTTCTTTTTATCGAACTAGGTGGTTTATGAGATTCAGGGGAATTTTCAAAGTTGACCTGTTCAGTTTTTGGTCAATAACTCGTCTAATATGGGTGATAGCAGCTATCAATCATCAGCAAAGTTGCAATTGAAGGTTCAATGAACAAATTTTATCAACATAACCTATCCAAAAAAATCACATTTGGTGGGTGCTTGGGCAGTACACTTTATTGGCTCAAAATCAATTTTGGCTACCAAACTATATTTTCGAGCATTTTTTGAAGTCGATTAACTCCTCAACCGATCGAAATAGAGCAATGGTACTTGAAGCAACTTTTTAGTACTGCCAAAGAGCTTTGCAGGCAAAGTTCCGAAAGTACTAAAATAGTGCTAAAAATGTACTAAAATGTACTAAATTGCCTAAAATCTTATTGATGGCCAGGGGCAACTCTGAATGATGCAAGACGGTACTAAATCGTGTTAGAAGCACTGTTTCGGACCATAGTGGGCCCTAGGCACCGATGCTCAGCTAGAAAAATGATATTTCAATCGAAAAAGTTACAGTCTAAAATGTTAAATTTCCATAGATTATACTGCTGTTTTTTCGATTGAAATATCACACCATACTAGCCGTTTCTCTGACCTATGACTTTTCTTTTTTTTGTTGCACTGTGTTTTTTTTTTCAAAGAAAAAATGTCAAACAATTGATGGAATTACAATTCCACCTGTGCACGTGTGTATAATTTTGCATTTCATATCAAATGGATCGCATCGAAAATAGATGTTTACGTTCATTCGTTCATCACCTTCACTATAGTTTGAAAAACAACGCAATTGAATTGCAAAGAACGTGTGAAGGCTTTATACCATTTGTGTTTTTTGCAATAATATGGAGCCGCCATGATTATTTACCAATCAATAGTACTGCATGCACAGAACACATTCCGTTTCATAGTCGTTTCAAATTCAACAAATAACCACAGATCAACCGTCGCTAACATATGGTAAATATGAATATGAATTATTAAACGGCTTGACTCATATCTTTGCGTTACATTCAAGCTCAAGTGCCGTGGCTGCGTTGCTTTGTTGAACAGCTACGCATTCCCTAAAAAAATCTTAAGCGAATCGCATACAAAACCATAGCCGCACTTAATGACACTTTCCATAGAGATATAGAACACATCTCAACTATTTTTGAACTCCAATGAATGTACATCACTTTTTCCGCGTGTGTTGGGTCGTATTGACCTTTAACCGAAATGCCAATACCTATTTGATGGGCTTATAAAGAACATGAGACTTTCGTCGCTCGATACACAGATACGAAACAAAAATAAAGCAATCCATTAAAGTGAAACATGGAAAAGAAATCCGTAAGAATGAAACATAGAATGTGCCGTTTTAAGTATTTCGCTTTACGGTGTTCCGTTTTGATAAATTTTGTGTCTGCAGTGTCGTTATGAACGAATCTTCTCGCATTGTGTCATATCAATGGATCTATATCACATTGTTTCGTTACTCGAATACTTTTTCGTGTGTTTCATTTCAATTGATTCCCGAGCTATTAATGACGTAACTCGCATTTATCACATGATGCAAATTAAGTGATAGGGAGCGCGAATTTTGATGTGCCGATAGCACCATTGGATTGAGCACATGAAATACTGTATGAGAATCGAAAAAAAAAAAATTAACTTTTTTTTTCTATTTTTGCCTGTATTGCGACCAGTGTCAAGTTGACTATAGAGACGGTTGAGGCAATGCTCCAGGGCACCACGCAATTGGGGGCACCACAAAGTGAGAAACTGAAGAAAAAAATTAACAAAATTGCAAAAATATTACTTTTTTGGTGCCCTAATAATTGTGATACTCTGAAAAGTTTTTTATGGTGCCCTAAAAAGTGCTGTTTTTGAAGAAAAAAACATCTTGCTCGCTAACGCTCGCATTCGAAAGCGGATTAGATATCTATAACACAGTACGACAGGTGTTTTTTTGTCCCTGGCAAGATATTATATTGGAGGGCTGAAAGAGGGCCTCAAATCATGAAGAACTGCATCATTACTTTTTAAAAGTTGGTAGGGTTTTGTCGTTTTTCGATATTTTGCGTTTCCAGTGTACAAGTCATTGTCAAATGAAATTGCATGCCATTTACTCCCATTCCTAGTGGTTTTACGCATATGATTACTTCTACAAAAATGTTTAGCGGTCAATTCTACATGGAGATGGACTTGCCAGATCCAAAAATGTCCAATGACTGAGTGAAATATGGTCAAAAATGTCTAAAACGCCACAAAATGTATAAAAATCACAAAAAATCGACTCAAGAGCTCAAACTGATTGCTGGATCGATCAGTAATTTCAAGCCGAAGAAAGTGTACTGTTTTATGCTTCTATTTATTTCGAATTCATCGCATGAGCTAGATAGATTTGTTGTTTTATTTCAATCCGCCGATAATTTAATTAGTTCATATGGCACATGATGGATGATTTGGTACCCGTTTTCAATTTTGGAGAGAAATATCAACACTTCTTATCAACAAACTATACTCATCTTTGCATTAATCAAATTCATGTAAAACATCGAAGATCAACGACAAACGGTCGTGTGGTGTGCCACTATGATGTTGACATTTATTAATGCTCAATGCTGAATAAAAAACATGAAGATGGTTGAATTTTGCACTAATATTTGAATGAAACTTTTGAAACAAAATTAAAATTGCAACAGATTTTCGAAAAAAATTCAAAGGGCACCAAAATTTTCCTCAGGGCAACACGAAACACTAACTCGGCATTGGTTGCGACGTTTGGATGGGAAGTTTGTATGAAAACCCCGGAGCGCCGCTGCTATTGCATTGGCTTCTATGGTCAAATGTACACATGGAAATATCTCGAAAACTAGGCTAGGTAAATCGGCAAAATGGACCGTGGCGTCACTCCCAAATGGAGCGTAAACACCCGGCTGGTTCGACGGCCTAGAATATAAATCCGGTGGAATTTCAGCTGATCCATGGATTCTCAGGATTTGACCTGATTCTATCACTTCAATTTCTTTGCGTGGTGGTAAAATTCCATACAAAACATAGGTAGAATGACTTTATGGATGCACATATAAAAGGAAGCACTGGAACCTGGTAAAATCCTGAGAATCCATGGATCAGCTGAAATTTCACCGGAATTGTATTCTAGGTCATCAAACCAGCTAGGTGTTGTAAATATTTAATAATATTATATTCAATTGCATTGGCCTATATGGAAAACAATCTAGCGCCGAAAACTTATGCTGTTTCGCTCACACTTATTATGTGTAATTTTTACTCGTATTACAAGCGGTTGTATTACGAACAACAGAGCCGCTCGCTTTGTTTAGCTCGGGAATCAATTGAAATGAAACACACGAAAAAGTATTCGAGTAACGAAACAATGTGATATAGATCCATTGATATGACACAATGCGAGAAGATTCGTTCATAACGACACTGCAGACACAAAATTTATCAAAACGGAACACCGTAAAGCGAAATACTTAAAACGGCACATTCTATGTTTCATTCTTACGGATTTCTTTTCCATGTTTCACTTTAATGGATTGCTTTATTTTTGTTTCGTATCTGTGTATCGAGCGACGAAAGTCTCATGTTCTTTAGAAGCCCATCATATATATATACGATATAGAAAAATTGGTATGAAAGATACAAACATTAAAACCAATTTAATAATTATTCCCGTGAGCCAAATTCCGTCATGTGAAACTGCTTTTTTGCGTTCAGTAACGCGTAAATGCGTGGAGAATGCATCTGATTTATTTGAATAATATTCAAAAAAAATTAGAACAATTAATACAATTGTATTGTTGACAACAAGCAAGAGCAACGGAGCATTTAAAATATGTCATATGCTGAAAAAGTTGGTTTTTGTTTTCCATATGATAAAAATGATGGGAAATAGCAATCATTAACCCTCAACTGCATGAATTTTTCCTAGGACTGGGAGTACTGGTATTTGGTTGATTTTTGGCCATAGATAACGAAAAAAATATTCATAATCCTAGATTTCCCATGGTTTAGTCAGGAAATGCGATAGAAATAAGTCAGAGAACAATGAAATCCATTGTTTAAAAGTGTCAAAAATATGTTTAATTTGGAAACCGAATAATTTATTTTGTCAAATTTTCGTTTTCGTGCACATTTTTGTTTATAACTTTACAATCACACTACATAGACAAATATTGCCAAAAACAAAAATAAAAAGAGAACATTGACGAATGAAAATTCTCTTCAAAGCAATGTGATCCGATGCACGGTTTACGTTCTACAGGCGTTCAAATGTTGCCCGTCTTGAGGCGGTTGTATGCATTAGAGGGTTAACCAAATTTAAAGAGAGAGCGCCATATATTTATATAGGAATTAATCCAGTTTGAGGTTAAATTCCCCATCGGGTAAACCGCTATATTACCACATGCCAAGGTGACAGATTCTCCATTTAATATTGGTGTGTAGACAATTTGAACTAGCTCACTAACTAATCAGAGTTGATTGCAGTCGTCGGGCAATTCTAACTTCTCTAAGTAGTGCCAAATTTTGTGCAAACTTATCATAATTATTTGTGATTCTCCTTTCCAATTGCAACGAACGGATTTACGTAAGTATTAGATGTGTAGATCGTCATAAGTGAATCAAGTTAAACGCGTTGTCTAGGCTCATGAGTCAAAAGTTGCTCTTTCTCAATTTTCCCTATTAGTGCTATTTGGCTGTGCCCATAGGGAAAGTGCAACAATACATTTCAAATGTAAGTCATTTGACACATAGCAATGAATGCCATCACAACTCATTGAATCATTGTATTTGTCGGCAACTTTTTCAAACGTGTATGGCGTTACTAGAATATAATCAACTTTACGGCGACGCTAACAGCTTTTCTGTGGGCCGGTACTACGTGTTAGCCAAAACGTATTGATGTTTCGCAATGGTTACTCGATGCCAAAATACTATGATTTTTGTACTCTCTTCTACGATATGTGTGCAGAGAAGCTGCTAGTGTCGCCGTAAAGTTGATTATATTCAACTCAAGCCACACACGATTGCAAAAAGTTGTCGAAATATTCGATGATTCAATAAGTTGGTTTAGAGATGTCATTGGCTGTCTTTTGGTATTCCGGTAATATATTTATGGCTGTGCCGAATAAGTAAAAAAAAGGAAAATGCGGATCATAATAAAATCAGCGCACAAGACAAAATCGTTTGAAATTATTTCTTAATAATTTTTCCTCTCTCAATTAGTTTTGCCGGAAATGAAGTACTCAAAGTTCGACGAAAAAACAAAACTCTGGTGTTATACGAATGAAATTCCGCTCTACGATCCACAACTATCGTTCGGACAATTGCTGCTTGATACTCTTTCTAATTATGAATCCAAAGTGGCGCAGGTAATCCGTTTGTGCCATTATTTCTCCTAGTGCTACTCATATAATCTCGCCAACACATTTCTGTGACGTAGTAGCCCAAAGGTTAGAGCATCTGACGCGAAATCGGAAGACCTGCGGTTCGATTCCCTAGCTGCCTAAAATCGTTTTCCATTAAATTTGAAAAAGAACTCGTTGCTGCGCTATTTGTTCGGTTGTATTTGCCTGATGATTTGTCACACAACTCGACGGCAAAAATTAGTAGCGTGTATATCACAATGCTCTTGTATTCGAATAATCGAAGCTAAATAACACCGAGATAAAGATAATTTCTCTCATTCGTTCAACCATACGAATAACAACGTTCAATTTCTCCTCTAGACCTACGATGAAATGAGATTGAAAACAATTCATGCATCACAAAATCTACAAAATAGTAGTTTTAAGCCAAAGGATGTGTTTATGTTTTTGACCTCGAATAATGACAAGTTGTCATTGACAACTTACTTCCAATTGTGTTTGCATCATTTTGCTTGGGCTGCACCATCAATCCATTACATAAAATGCTATCGAAAGTGGAAATCATTCAAATGATGAAGAGAAACAAGTATTTTGTGATGCCGATTCATACAACCAGATTGATGAAGCGATGAAGGAATTGAAATTAAGCATAAAAATGTACACATTCGGTGGCCAAGTCGGCACATCAGAATCGATTGAAAATTTACTGATCAAAACTGGCAATGAAAAAGACTTTGAGTAAGGAAATTTGATTTAAAATTTCAAAACCAAGAAATAAAATGAGTAAGTTGATTTACAGGCCGATTCATATGGATTCGAAGAGTGATATCGCAGCTATATTCAATTCCTCCGGCTCTACAGGCCCATCGAAAAGTAAGACATAAAGGGTGTTTCAACAAGGACGCAAAAAACTTTAGATAAAAAAAACACATAAATTAAATTCCAATTGTCCAAATTTTTATTGTGTTATGTAGTTTGGTCTATGGCAATTATGTATGAAAGTGAATTTTATGCAAACGGCCTGTATGGCGCATTTTAATTGTGGCCTGTTTAGAGGAAAAATTTCACCAAAAAATGTTGAAAAATGGCATTTTTTAATGGTAAGAAAATGCATTAAATATGGACTTACACACCTAAAAACGCAGCTACGGCACTCGCGATGAAATAATGTATCGCCAAATAGCCAAAACAATGGTCCAATTTTGTGAAATTTGTGATTTGAGTAACCAACCTATGCATTTGGCGCACAAATTTTCTGTCATTTTTGAAGTTCAATTCTGATTAAGTTATTATTTGACGGTTTTTCAAGGACATTTCATTGTTGAATCGATCTGGCTAAACAATTAGTGTCCCCAGCTGTCATTCAAAAGTATCAAACTCAATAATTGTCAAAGCCATTTTTGTAAAATTGGCCAAAGTTGGCCATGATGGCCAAAAACGGCCTATTGGCTATATATATTAAATTTGCCAAAGACTGACGCCTCCAAGTGACATATCAGTTTGACAGTTCTGGTCAGCGTTCGTGCTGTCCCTATTGGAAAACTTTTTGCGTCCCTGTTGAAACACCCTTTACGCATAGTAATTAATCGGATTACTGTATATTAATTTTTTGCATTTAAATAGCTTGTCTAATATCGTACAGCCAGTTTATTGCCGTTTTATACGAACTGAGTGAAATTTCAACGGATGACATAGTCTTAACTTTAGTTCTATTTTCTGGACGGTTTGGTTTCATTACGTAATGTTTTGTTTTTCAAAAGGAGCAACACGGATTATATCTCTTTGTAGTTTCTCACCTACATACCAACTTGAGCTCATTGAAAAATACAACGTGACCGTTGTATGAAATAATGTTTTCTTTTTGGGCTCTAGCCTAGAGGTCGATCGCATTCACGAGTTTAATCTCTCAAGCGTTCGACAGATGCATATGATTGGTGAAAAAGTATTTCCTAGCTTAGCCATTAACACATATCAATATTTTCCAAATGCTGTGATTATATCACGATATGATTCAACAGAAATTAATGGCATTTCTAACAATACCATAGATCGGAAAGGAAACTTTTCATCTGGCCGGATTTTCAACGGTCGTATTATGAAGATAATCGATAATTACGGGAACCGTTGTGGTCCCGGAGTAGATGGTGAAATATGTGTGAAAACTGGTTGGAAATTATTTGGTATCTCGATGACTTAAAGACAACTGCTGCTACCGCCGATGGTGAGGGGTTTTACTTAACCGGAGATATTGGACACTTCGATGTAAACGGAATATTGCACATCAAAAACCGTAAAATAGATGTTATCACAATATTCTATTTTGAAGCTAAGTTGTTTCCTTCTGAAATCGAATTACAACTTATCACACTGCCAGACATTAAAGAAGTATGCATTACTGGAGTTTCAATCAGTGAAAATGATATGTTTGGACAATTGCCAGCGGCCGTTATTGTACGCAATTCAACCACTTCCATAAGCGAGCAAAATGTTTATAACATGGTTGCAGGTGAGACTATCTTATTCACATTCATTTCGATATTCGGATTAGTAATCTATGAAATATTTATCTTTATTAAATTTAGATAAGTTTCCAAACCGCATGAGGCTTCGCAGTGGCGTCTATTTCGTTGATTCATTACCTAAAACTCCTTTGGGTAAAGTTAAGCGGAAAAAAGTGTCCGAATTAGCTACTGAATTGTTTCGAAAAGCAAAAGTGAATGATGCAAATATTCAATCATATCTATTGGATTACACGGAAGTATTTAGAAAATTAATTTAAGAAATACCGATGTTGGAATTGAGCAATTTAACCGTGGTTCTTCACTTACCTCATATTGATTTCCATGATACATTTTTTGTCTTTCGAACAATTGTCCAGAATTCAAAATGTGATTAAATAACACTGTTTCACAGTTCATTAAGACTCAATAAGAAGCTAATTACTTAATTGTTCCCAGTTAATTGGAGACTCTCTTCTTTTGAATTAAATAAAACTCACAAAATTATGTATTATTGAAGTTTTGTTTTTATTTCCGCTGAATTGTTGAATTAAAAAACGGGCATTGAATCGCTAAATTTAAGTTTAACCAAATATTTGATTTTAACCTGTTGATTGTTGTATACAACGTATTCGTTGTACTCGAAGCTAGTGTCAATGCTATCATTTTTAATCATGTTGCCATAAGAAATGGCCACTTTGTCTATCAACTTATATGATTGCGGTGACTTTTTTCCGACACCGTGAACTGAATGCTTACCATCTGGTAACTCTTTGATATTTTCCGGATCAACGCACTGAATTGATTCACCAAGTGCTACTTCGCACAATAAAACAATACCAGTGTTGTCACTCTGTCTGGCATAACAATATTCTGCGGAATTTGCAATTACATCGGAAAAGTACAGCCCCTTTCCAAGCATGCAACCGATAACGGGTGCTTCACGAGGTGCAATTTTCAACCCATGTGCAAGAATCAAATTGATATTGACAATTCGGCTGCCATGCCAGAGCATTCTGTGATTTGTTACGCTATCAAACATAGCGCATGTTTCATTCTCACCCTTACGTTGAATTTTGAAAATATCTGCAACTTCAATATTGCAATCCAGTTTTGTGTTGTCTACTGCGTTTTTTATGATTGCGTATTGCTCGGAACTCTTGTCGAGTGGTTGAATTGTGGTATGCAATTTAGTATAGAAATCGTCTAGAAGATGTTTTCCACTTTCACCAGATTTGTAAAGAAACGTATAGGAAAATTTGATACTGTTCAAACTCATAAGCATCATCAACTTCTCGAAAGCCATATGATTAGAAACGATCGTGTCTTTACTGTTTGCTTTATGTGGTATAAACGAGTAGAAACGATTTGATGCTTCTATTAACGACTCGCGTGATTCTTTGCATCCAATTTTTCGTGAGATTTCTTCTAATATTTCAAAAGCTTTTCCGAATTGTATGGTTTTGACTTTGCCTAGTGGCATTTTGTCCATATCAAGATTAAATTTTACCATCACTTCGCTCATTATGTTCGTGTTCATCAAAAGTTTCAACAAATTTGATACTGACTGATCTAATGTCTCACTATCAACCAGTTCGTATACTTTTTCATCCGGTTCATTTGAAGCTGCCAATTGAAAATATCTTCCAGGCCATTTTTGGAAGAAGCCATTGCCAAAATTGTTTCCAGTTTTCCTACGATAAACCGTATAAAAACTATTCTTAGCTTCGTCCAATGTATCGAATTCTTCGCATTTATTGTCACCAATGTTCTCATTAATGCGACCCCATGAACGATAAACCCAGTATCTATTGAAAAATCGAAAATATTCATATTAAGCAATTAAATTACACATTTAAATGAAACTCCGCTTACCTTTTTGGATTATCGGCATCCGACTCCAACAATTGGAGTTTGTAATAGGAATTTTGATCAATGCGAACACTCAAATCGACTTTATCTAGCGTTCCTGAAAAACATTTTCCATTTTCTGTGTACACATGGGCGACGTTCTGCAAATGGGAATCTGGATCAACTATAGCTCCATCTAAGCCAAGACAATAAAAAATAAAGATCTTTTTCATCGAGTTAGTTTCGCGTGCATACCTTTTATTATCATTGTTTTTTTATTTTTCGATTTGTGGGCCGGCACAGCAATACGTTTTGGTTTCTTTGTTGTTTTCGCATTTGATCGCAGTTTTCTTGTCTTGACAATTCGGTGCTGAACTTTGAAATTTTTATTCAAAAATGGAAACGCTTCCAAAATGATCATGGGCATTTTAACATTTCGTCTTTTGGGTTCTTTCACTTTTTTGTCACACTTGCCAAATACCGATAATTTTCCATGACAACGATAAGATGAGTTCCCGTCGAAGACGAAATTCCCATTACAACACTCCTTCACATCGCAAGGCTCAATTGCACCAAAGTGAATAACCTCCGTGACGTGGTTCAAAATCTGTTGAAAAGAAGCGTTTTAATGGTATATATATAATAATATGGTTAAATTCAATCTCTTTACTTCTACATTTTTCCAGGGAACTATTTGCTTGTTCTCTCTTAAGATTTTTTTTTGGCTATCTATATCGACATTTTCAGATATTTGTTTACGAAGTTCATGCATTTCTGCGTTTTGATGTCGAATTAATTTGTCCAAATCGTCCTCCAAATCAGGATTCTTCTTCTTGAACGGAGGTTCAATGGCATTGGCATTTTCATCAACACTTTCCATGGCTACATCACTGGACGAAGCAGACATTTTGAATAGTTTAACCCGTCGTCTTGAAGGTCTCTTAACAGAAACTAAATAAATAGCAAACCTAATCATAAATTAAAAATAACAATCACCAACAAAATATATTACCCAAAAGTTTTTTCAACTTTTCTTGATCTTCATTGCGCAAATGGGCGAATCCATCAATATCGAACTGTGATTGAGGGTGGTATTTATTGAAGAAACAGTTTGGATGAAAACACTTGCGTACACGGCCATCAAATTTAAGCGCCTTTAAATAAATAAAATAACTTTTATTTTTTGTCGTATTTTTCCAATCGGAAGATTTTATTCCGAATAATACGTAATATCAGCATAGTTTAGCTGCACGTACATGTACAATTGTACATGCACATGCACATGTAAACTAAATTTCAATGGTGATACAACCTTTTGCAAATACACCATGCGCAACACATCTTTTTCAATTTGTTCCTTGCACCCTTTGCATGTAGAATGTTTGCTCTTTGAGTATTCTGCTTTGTACGACAACTTTTTTTCCATTGTCAAACTTTCCATTGTTTTGATAAATGACTTTCTTGAACAAATAAAATAATATTGGTTGAAACACAAATTACAATCAGACAAGTGCACTGAATAAACACGTATATCTTACAGATCGTAGACAATATACTGGATAAATATTCACTCACACATTGATAAATTGTTCAATACTGTCTATGGAATTTTCTAGAAAAACGGTTCACAAAGACCTAACTTCATATCAATTGAGTTCTAAATTATTTCCATGATCACAATTGGTTCATTTTTTATTTTTGTTTATTATTTATTTTATATATTTTGGAATGCTACACAATTGTTGTTACTTTTTAAACGGACATTGTTTAACGCAGAAAATTTTACATAAATTGTCAAAATTGGAGATCGATCCACTGATCGAAAGCAAAGGATTCACAATACTGACCTACCTGAACATATATAAAACCGTGTAAGTTTATATATAGATGAGGGCCTGAGAGTGAAAGTGACCAACAAAAAGTTGAGCGTAAAAGTGACTCCATACAAAACACATGCTACCGTCACGCTGTTTTGTATGGAGTTAGGTCACTTTTACGCTCAACTTTTGTTGGTCACTTTCACTCTCAGGCTCTCATATATATATATATCTCCATATTTAAATGACAAGACATATATATATTTTCACAAACAATCGGTTATTCATAACAGAAATAAATTTTATCCTTATTCACTGCATACTAAGAGCGTAGCAAAGCACGCAGGGCAACGCTAGTATTGCATAAAATAAAAATACATGGAGAATAAGTTATTTTAATGATTAATTCGTGTATTTGTTTCAAAACTTTTCATTTCGATCGCACGGACGCATATAGCTTCCCAATGAATATAGGCGGATCATTTGTAAGATTGATGAGATTAAATTCAATTCAGTATCTGCCGGCGGATATAAATTGTTCAAATGCAAATGAATCATAAATTCAAATGTATCTAATGTGGCCATTCCATACCAAATCAAACAAGAGTTGTAATCTCCGAATTCGCCAAAAACTTGTGTGGAATTTCGTTTTGTTGAGAAAAAACCTATAAATTTGGACTGAAATTGGCATTTCTTTGTAAATTAATGAACTGATAAAACTGATTAGACTGCCAATCTTTAATGTGTGAACTTCAGCGACGGTGAAAATGAAACAAGTTCTTCATATGTTCCTATTTTGGACATGAAAGTATGTGATCGAATGTGTTTCGAACCCAATTTCGGTTTTCGATGAAATTATCAACATGAATTATTATATGGCTCAGTATACTGCCCCTTTTAGTGAAAGAAATGACATTTGACAATGCTACAAAAGCATCATCAAATGCTTGCTTTACATCTGCTGCACGATGTGTAATCGAGCAAACATTCAAAACAGAATTTAATGGATCTTGGATACAAAATAACGGTTCATGGTCAACAATCACCCCACACGGTAATTCGTTTCTCGGAAAATGTCTACCTCCATTCAATGTAGTAATGCCAGTAGTTTCATAATTGAATTTACGACCATATAATTCCAGAAAACCTAACAGGAAATCGCATATAGAAGTCGTTCCATTGTTATTGTCTTCCACATAAATTTGCAAGTAATTAACGCACATTAAACTTAACGCAAACGTTGGGATTCCGCCTAGAAAATGTAAAATAATATTTATTTTAAGCCAAGTGCTATATGTTTTAATTGATTTAGTTGAGTCCACGTTCTTTCATAAATTGCCTCAACACGAGTACCATTTTCGAAAATGCTGGATATTTTCGTTTATATTCGATCATCAAATCTCCAACTTTAAATGTCTCATTATGAAGTATTATATCGATGTCAATTTTACTCTCACGATCAATAAATTCAAGGACGGGAACCCTCTCTTATAAGGAATGATTCTCGGCAATATCACTAGCTAGTATATGTGATTTTAGCAATTGTAATCCGGATGAATCTTAAACGCCCATCACCATAAAATCGAGGTCACTATCTGGTAAATACAATTCTGTAGCTACAGTACCGAATTGAATAATTTTTGCATGTGGCCACAATTGATAAACTACTGATTCAACGCGAGTCATAACTCTCTCACGTAAGGCACGTTCGATTCGTGTTGGTTGCATGTATTTACAAAATTGTTCGATTTCCATATATAATCTGAATAAATTGAAAAATATTTCATACGGAATATGGTAAATATGAGTAGATCATAAACGGTGGTACTTACCCAATCAATGGATTTGTATTTGATCCATTTGGTATCCAGGGACATCCATTATGTTCTACATACTGCTTATTTGGATTCATGCCAGCCGCTTGTATCGGCTCAGAAAATTGTTCCTGAAAACCCATTTAAGTGCGTTCACAGTTTTTCATAAGTTGTTCTCCTGATTCTGCCAATTCTGCATGAATCGGTGTAAATGCAAAAATTGACAACAAGTATATATTTTACCATAGTAATTAAATTTTTCTTGGATTTCTGTTGCTGATGAGTGAAATGAATGTATGGAAACAATTTCAAATTGTGTTTTATTCGACGAAACGCAATCGTTGGAGTATTACCGTTTTTTTCAGATTTTCGGGAGTCGTGGGTGATTGAAAACTGTTTGGTTTTATTTTTTCTTCTTTGAACAATTATTTGTTGGATTCCAAAAAAGGACTATTTTAAAGTTACATTTTTTGGTCCCTGCTCTACATGCTAAGTATTGCAAATCAGCTACCTGCAGAGACGATGATCGTAACACTGATATATCTACAGTGGAGAACGACGAGAACCCTTTCACGAAAAAACTGGAAAAGAATTTAGTCCAGCAGATAGGTAGTTACAACGCAACCGATGAAAATGAACTAACCAAACATTATTCCTTCACTTCGAAATATGCTTGGACTTTATATCTAAAGATATATCACCATACAAGAGGAATGCTTAATGAAGGTATTTAGAAAATGGATCATAAACAATAGAAAAAGTTTTTGTTGTAATTTTCCAAGTAAAACTGTACGTATTCTCATGCTACTTCTTCCATTTCTATTCTTTGCCAATAGTTGAAACGTTTTCGTAGTTGTGACCAAGAAAATATGTTTGCTGCAAAATTATGTATTATTTTGGTTATGTCACCTGTGAAACAAGTCTTTGTCAAATCTGTTTTTATTTTTCTAAATTCGGATGAATATTCATATCTTCTGATGCTGATGCTGCAAATGTGTTGCATTAACCGTCACATATTGAATGAAAAAAAGGGAAAAAGAAATCAAAACGGAACCCGAATGATCATTGATTTCTACGATGACTTTGTCTTCAATCGTTCAAAATATATATAATTGTAACTTGCATATTCCAGGCTATGAACACTCAAACAAAAAATGTTGTTGATTTTTCTGTCATTATACCGTTCTTTATTTGGCATCGTACATTTTGTTTTTAATGCATGAATTAATTCTACAATTGTTTTCACAGAACTTGTCCATAATGGGGTTTTCTTGTAATGGGTGTTTTTTTCATATATGCTAAGATCTGTGGATCTTTTACCATTGTTTTCCACACTCTCTCTCTCTCTTTCTCTCTCTCTCTCTCTCTCTCTCTTAAATTTTGCGTGTGTTTGTTTGCTCTTAATTTCTGTTTGAGAAGAAACATGATTTATGTATGAATCGTCAAAATTTATTCAAAAATAAAATGAGTGGCATTGCATTTCCTAGGCACCGCTGTAATTGGACGCATCAACGCTGTTTGGACACAATTGATATCGTGATGATAACGGATATTATACGCGTCGCTGAGCGTTTATGTTTGCAAAAACAGCGGACTAGCACAACAAATGTTGGCATATGAACGAGTCACGTATGCTGGCGAACGATCTTTTCTTCATTGTGCTGTGACATCCGCAAATGAGCGCTGGAGCCAAGCACAATGTGTTTGATATGTTTGCGATGATCCGTGCCAAATTTCGTTTCTGCTGTTTCAGAATCCAATGGATAATATCCATTAAGATCCTCTTTCTCTTGTGGCGTCTTAATACAATATTTCCTCTTGCTATTTTAGTCAATGCATCTATGGCACCAATCCCACGATCAGAGCGTGTGTATGTATCAACATTTCATATATATACTTTCCCACACTGTTTTCGTATTCATTCAAATCACTAAAAATCTAACGTCTAAAAACGATTGAATTTAAAATGATCAATTTGTAAGTAAAAAAACACAAATAAACTTTTCTTTATGTGTACAACATGGGTTCTATTTCTCTCCCGTTTCCAAAGTGTTTTCTTCTTTTAACTCTAAAATCTTTCAATTATTTCCTATGTTTTTTTAACGTATGTTTTTTTCTTCTTCTTCTGTTAAATTAAAACAATTCCATGTGCGTAGAACTCGCATAAATGTGGCATTCATTGGATACACTTGGCTTGGTATATAGACAGTGTCTACTCGACACAATATCTATTTGATGTTCAATGTTCCTTAACAAGACATTTTGGTCATCTCTCTTCATTCAACGTTCTAAATAGCCTCAGATAAATGGGTTTAAAAATCAACTAAAACATATTCGCTTCTGTGCAATAGGAAACATATTGAACTTTAACATGATTAAAATTATAAATTTAGGATGATAGAACTTGATTTGTTTTTCGGTTTAACAATTGTGGTCGGTGGTTCAATGGTACTTAACCCATTTTCTAATAAGTGTTCGATTTTCCATGCAAAATGTTCAATTTTTCAAACATTTGGTAGAAAATGGGTAGAGTATTGAATGCAAATGGTGATGGTACACCAATTATAGTCAACTTGAATATATATTGATCACTGAACAAAGTGCTTGAGGAATGAAATCAATAACGAAAAAATGAAATGAATTTTCTTATCCGGCAAAATATTTTCATATGTATGTTTTCATCACATTCCATTTTAATCAACCTCCTGTATTCGAATTTTTCTTTCTGCTTCCTCTTTATCCAATCAATCGAGTGCACTTTCCTTTTCAACACAATACACTCAATTGCTGATTGTGCTGATACAATCCAAATTGATATTCTCCATGCTAGCATCCCATTGACTTATCGATGTTTTGTATATAATGTCCTCCAATGATAGCTGCTTCGATAAACACACATTTGGCGATTGAAATGTTGCCGTTGAACCATTGATACCGGGCGGTTGTTGTGTTGTATTGGAAATCGTATTCCCACCACCGTTGTTCCCAGTCACCGAACACAACAATGGGATTGTATCGGTGCAGCCCGGTGTTTGATTCACTTCATCGCTTATACTGAAGTTACTGTCGAATTGACTCAATTTTTTGCTGCTCTTCAAATTACTTTCGTTGCTCTTCTGTTGCGGTATTATCATTGGACTGATGTTGGGAAAACGGTATAAAATATACCAATTCTGAAAGTGACATGTTTTTGTATTGAATTGAATGAAACGGTAACAATGAACGAATTTCATCGAAAGATTATACTTACCAAAATATTATAACAAACGATGAATGTAACTGGCATTATGCAGGACTGGCGATTTTCAAGCGCAACAACACCAAGGAACCAGCATACTGCAAAGGCTGGTTGAAAAAATAGAGAAAATTTGATGGCTCGTTTGAATTCGGCAAAATCCTGTGTATCACTTGAACTTTGCAGCGATAAATCGGCAATTGACAATGCACCCAAATCGAATTTTGAATCATAGAAATCCACCGACTTCAGACCATTATCACACGTCATCTGAAAATTGCACATTTTCTCAATTTATTCAGAAATATTTTCCAGTTTTTAATTAAAAAAAATCAAAACGTGGTTTTCTTTTCAAAAAATTGGAATTGTTCCATATTTCCTGGACTTGAGTGAAACGGGCAGCGTTCTCCCATCTGGTCAAACACAATACTTTTTTCTCTAGTTAATGCTGACCCTCATCAAGCTCCCCTACGTCTGCATATTTTGATTTCTTTTACAAAAGTTCTTATCATCGACTCTTATCTATTGAAATACATCATAGTATTATAACCGAATTACCTTGTCCATTTCTTCGCAGCACTTGACCGTTGGCATATATTCGGTACTGATATTTGGATCGGGTGCCAATAAATTGACGGAGTTCACTGTTGCATCGATATTCTGGCATTTGTCCAGTATGTTCTCAATACTTTCGACGATGACTTGGCGCTGTTTCGATACCACTGATCGTAGTGTCATTGTGCCAAAAATGGTATTTGATATGATCAAAATGGATGTTGGTATCATAAAATTGAAAATCATGGACTTCTGCACGGACATCCAGCAATAGTCGTAGATTTCATAGCTATTGCTCGATATGGCAAACGAAAACTGAAACCAATAATAGTGACAACATGCGTTTCGTTTGTAAATTAAAAGGAAAGAAAAAAAAGTTTTAATAATTTAGTTAATTAAGAGAAATTACAATTGTTTTCAAATCTCTCCACTCATTTTAGGTGGCTGTTAAAAAGTGGCGCGAGCAAATTGAACTCACCAGTACAAACACAGCAGACGCTCCAAATGCAAGCAGATTGTTATATTTGATGACTGGAACATTTTCATTAACTACATAGTCATAAATGGAAAATGAATGACAGAGACCCCATACGGCTGTCGACAGATGAAAATAATGTAACAATACTGCAATCATTTCACATTTGAATACATTTTTCGATGTTTGTACGCCAACAATAAAGACCAAATTCGAGGCGCACAATGTCAACAGCAAATTCAATGATATTGTTGCCAAGTGATTTACTCGACGGATTTGACTACAGCCGGGAAAATAGAGAAAGAGAAATAAGAAATACGGAATTAGTATGAGCAGAAAATGAGGAATGCGATTTGAGACAAAGAATAATTTTTGATTTTTTCGGTTTTCTTTTTATCGAATTCGGGAATTGTTGTAAATTGAGCTGCTGAGAAATTCTCATTCATAGTACGGTTTAGCACGTAAAAAGGAAATATAAAAGAAGAAGGGACACTGCCACGAATAACATCATTGTAACTGTTTCAATTTAGTGTGCATTTGATTCGATGTTTCGTTTTTTGTGCTTATCGTACGCTATCATAGATTTATTCCCATCAGCTCAATTAATAAAAAATCAATGATGATGACGCCAAAATCATAATGAACATTGAACATTCAATAAATATGATTAAGGGAAATTGGATGACTAATTATTGCTAATGTAAATTGATGATAAAAATAAAATGATGGTTGAATCAAAAAATTGGCTCCGAATGGAGAAAAAAAAATCGCACAAAAACTCATGATGACGTCGTAATTATTTATGCTGGACTCGTTTTGGATGGAGTGTTGTTTTGCTAGTCCACTTTTGTTTACTTATGTGCCATTCACCGTTCGATAGAATATCTTATGACATTTCGAACGACCGTATTTTGTTGTCATTAGTATGAACATTGCTATTTTTGGGATGAATTTAAGGTATTCGACACTATTTTTGTCTTTGGATATTCATCCGGGTCAATTTTTTCTTCTCTCAGTATTCATTGTTACGAATGTCGACACTTTCAAGGCCATTTCCTTTTCAAACTATCCTTTGACTGCCTTTCACATGATTTTTTGGTAGCGAATGACGCAAATTGATAGCATTCACCATTTATTACCATTAAAATAACTGTTGATTGTTCATTTAAAAAAAATCTCTGTTCACAATAATAGAAATATTTTGATTCAATAAGCAAAAAAGGCCCTCAACAAGTCGAAATTCGACCACATTGTGAAACGTTCACCAGTTACCAATGATTATTTTTCACCCAATGAGAAACATTCTAAAAGCAAATAAAAACCCTTCACTCACCGATTTCGTAGCAGTGTAAAGATGATGGCAAGTATTTGAGCGGCTAGTGCAAAAACAGTGCCGACGATAATGATGCTGCCACCGAGGCTTTTCCGTAGGGCGACATTCGAACCATAGTAAATGTACATAATGTTATCAATAATGTCGTGGTCACGAAGGTCCTCATTTCGCAACTCTTCCATTGTGTGGCGAATATTGAAATCGATGCTTTTGCCTTTGAACAATTTGTCCATTTGATTTGCATTCGGTGCCGCCGCTGCTGGTGCTGGTGCTGGTGCTGCCGCCGCTGTAGACATCATCATCGTCGTCACTGTTGTTGTCATCAAATCAACAGTGCTAACGACACGTTTCGCATCATCGTCGTCAAATCCATCGATGGGATTGCTCAATTCTTGTAGCTTGTTAAATTTGGTTGCACCACTTTTGCTTAAGCCCTTTCGATGTGCTTTCGGTGTAGCATCCATCTCGTCAAACGATCGAACGTTTTCAGGTAAATTTTGATGAAAAATTGATTCAGGATCCGGATAAATGGGATCAGGTGCAGACGATACATCTTCCACATCATAGTACTCAATCAGTTCAGGCGATGCATTTGAATTGTTCGAAATGCTATTCAAATATTTACTCGGATCATCGTCAGCATTGGTTATGTTTTCTGAATGAATACAAAGAAAAAGGAAGAGAAATAAGCTCGCATTTTTTCACACCAGTAGCTTTTACTTTTCTTCGTCAATAACAACAGCAACAACAACAACAACAACAATTGAGCCGTGGCGCTAAACATTTACCAGCATTTATGAAAATCGTTCCACAAGTGATAACCAACAATAAATAGTGCAATTGTTGAAACAATTCCATTTTTTGCTTTTGCGACGAAATTCAATCAATTCGTTTGCGTTTAAATTATCGCGAGGAAAAACTATTTTCAATGTCGTCCGTGAACAAACATTTAACTTTCACAATGAGGATGATGCGCTTTCACTTTAAAATTCAATACATTTTTTTTCCACATTCAGATAAAAACAACTTTTTATACAACTAATTAACACAAAATGAAAATGACAAATTCTGTGCTGCGTTTATCCGGTTTCGTTTCCGACAACAATCGGTAAATGGAATAAATTAGCAAACATCTTTAGATAGATAGAACTTTATTCGAAATATTGAAATAACTCCGTTTGTTTCGCTCGAGAGACAAGTGAATCAGGCGCGAGATGAGTGAGGGAGCACAAAAAAAAATCGCAAAAGATTGTGCAAATAATCCAACAACAATAACACAAAAGCGAGCGCATTCTCTTTTGCTACCTATATTTCGGTTGGTTGTGTGTGCGCCTGCACACATCACAATTTTTCAATGTGATAAATGTATACGGATTTTTGCAGAGGGAAAAAACTGAGAGTAACATCGGGGATAGACAGAGAAAATGAGTGGTTTTTGAAGCGCACCACCAAGGTGGTTGCTGTGTATGTTTTCTCTCCCTCTCCTTCTCATCCAGTTTGTTCCTCATCTCGAGGAGAAAAATGTATGTAATCGGTTTGTCCGTATCACACTTTGATGTAGCTTGCGCACTCAGAGCTTTTTCACAGACACATACGTACGCACAACGGAGATAAAATATGAATGACAATGATGTTGGCGTTGATAATGATGCTGTTCTGCTGCTGCTGCTGCTGCTACTGATTATCCCACTGCCACTGTATGTGATAGAAAGACAATGCTCAATTCGATGAAAACGGATGGTAGTGAGAATATTTCATCACACCATTCATGTGCAACGCAATAATTATGCTCAGCATCTGTCATACGATATTTTCCAATTCAATGACAACCAAGATTGCACTATATAGTGCAGTGTTATATCATCAAATCCAGTCAAGTCGTTGAGTGTAACTCGTTTACCTTTAATATGCTGCATATTAAGTCACTCAATCTGAGTGCATATTCAAATCGATCTGGGATTCACCATTTCCTACTAAATGTACATGTTCAATAGATAGTTTGATATGATCGAAATGAAACGCATACAATTTTGTTGTTTGTTGTTTTTTTTATTTGTGTATTTTTTATTCTTTTTTTTGTTTCATATTTTTTTCATATTTTTTCTTCTTCTTATATTGGATTACTTATCTTATTAAAAGAAATTAACTTTTGTAGCTTAATTTAAAAAAAAAAGGTTTGCAAGGACAATTGGGTTGGTCTTGAAAAAGGATTGTGTGTATATGTGTGTCGCTGTGCCCATCTTAAATTACCTGATTTTATTTTCTCTTCATCTTCACATTTTAGCTTATTTCACAATGTTCTACAATAATAGGTGTTTTGTTCCATTCGTTAATTCATTCAAGCGCAATTTCAGAGATGACCAATGACATAACAAATGTCGTAGTAGAGACAATAGACAGCATTTTCTGCATCCGTGGTAAACACCGATATTTTAACTAACGAATTTTACCTTTCATTCCGATATTATTGTATGTGTCTCTCTCTCTCTCTCTGTGTGTATGTGTGTGTGTAGTACAAGTATATCATTAATCCTTATTGCTTTTTTCACCGTCATTTTTTTTGTTGCTTTTTCACTTTATTTAAAATCTTTTTTTTTATTTCGCTACACTTGGGTTTTTTTCATCTTTTTTTAAAGTTTTTTGTGTGTGTTTTTTTTCAAAGATTTTTTTTGTTTCATTCTGGATTAGATATTTTTGTGTTTAATGATGATACCGAAACGAAAAAGAAAAAAAATGTTAAAAGCCCATTTCATGTCATCATTTTTCTCGCTTTAGTCTTTACAGTCATAATCGAATAATTATAATAAAAAAAAATGCTATTTACAAACTGAAAACAAAATCAACTGATATTCAGATCAAAATGGGCGTGTTGTTTTTTTTTTTCGTTTCTTCGTTAAATTTCTTTCTCCGAATTGACAATCCTTATCCATGCTAGCTATTACATTACGTGGGCGCAATTAAATTTGTTTAAAAAAAAGGTAAAGAAATTATTTTCGATTTTTTTTGTCAGGGAAAAATATCAAATGGATTGTTGTTGTTATTGTTATCATCATTTGAAGTTCTGTTCGCACACTAATATAATGATTTGAACTCAGACATGCGCACGTGGGGAAGGTTTCCGGCTCTTCCACCCATCTGGTGCTATTAAATCCAAGATCATCATTCTAGCGATTTTCACACCACATCTGCCCTAATGTCCGGAAATGATGACCGAAGGAATGGGAAATTCACAGACCATTTTTAGGTCTTCACTTCCTCCGAATGCTCTACCTGCCATAATTTCCCAAAGGGAGAAGCGTTACATTTTCAAAAGAAATGTTCAAGATCCTCTTCTTCAAGAGATCTTCCATTCTCAGATATTCCCCAATCTGAGAATTTGGGCGTGCACATGTCTAGATTTGAACTAGACATAAATTCATTCTTTTTTTGTTGTTTTTGTTCCATTTTTTTCTCGCTTTTTTTGATTTTTTCAATTTTTTCAGTTCATCTGATTTTTTTTTGGTTTTTTTTTGCATTTTGTGTTTACTCAAATCAAAAATTGATTTAGTGGTTTTTTTCTTTGCGTTACTTCAAAAATATATTGAACGATTTTAAATCAATTTGAATTATTTTAGTCACGAGCAAGCGGTGGCTGTAACGGTTGACGCTTCGTTCAGCTGTTGCTGTTGCGATTGTTGCACAGGTGATCCGGATGTTGCATCAGTCAAATCGGAATCACCACCGCCAATATTATCGCGTTTACTTACATTATTTTCAGCACTAAGATTAATTTTAGCTTTAGTCTTCATCGCATCAAAGGACGGACTTTCCATTTCGTCAAACTGTTATTGTTGTTGTTTGAATTAAACGAGAGTAAGATGTTTTAGTTTTAGTTCAAAATGTTCCAATTAAAAGCGCTAAAATCTAAGTTTTCAATCTCGCGTCTCACTCGCTCGATGTGAACGATGTGAGAACTCTAGATTGAAATGTGTCTAACAAGCACTTACATATTCATTAGTCCTTTGTCTTTTTGTCGTTTGAGCTGGGTCGTTTGGTGTTTGTTGTTGGGTTGGAGTCTGTTGCTGAATCACTTCAGTAGATACACGTTTTTTAGCCGTAGCTGTCGGTGCTGCTGCTGCTGCTGCTGCTGCTGCGGGTGTTGATGTGGTCGTCGTCGTTGAATCCGAGCTCTTGCGATTAAGTATCTCTTTGTCTAGATACATATTAAGTTGTTTTCGGCGCACGTGCCGCGCTTCAATTTCCATACCCTCCTTTTGTAAACTGATGCTGGTCGCATGCTTATGTACTAAATTCGTAAAGTTTTGAATACTTTCGGTGAGATCGACATTTAAGTTTTCCGTTTTCTTAAATTCCATTCCGATGAACCACATTGAGCAGAATGGTGCGGTGACCAATTTATCATTTGCATCGGTAATCGAACCGTTCAATGACGATTGCTTTACACGATCAAAACATTTTGGATTGACATGGGCTAAACTAATGTATTGATTACGTTCTAAATTGCCGACCAAATAACGGACTTTTGACTCAACCAAACCGCACCATTCCAGATGATCTTCGGCCGTTTGTGAGCTCACCAGAAGCACAAGAAAATGTCGATATCTGCAAAGTGGGCGACAGAGAGGCATTGATTAGGCATTAATAAGTGGACTTGGTTGATATCCGACGAGAAAATAAAATTTTTGATTAAATTCCAATGTGATGTCAATAATACGGATTCGGTATAGACTTACTTGTGAAAGAAATCGGGTTCTTCGAATAATTTTTCCCAGGTGGCTTTGCCCATCATAATCTCCTCGGTGATTTGATAGCCACGCTCGAATTCCATTTGAATGACCCGTTTTGTGGACGCCGACACATTGAATGTCGAATTCTGTTGTGGATAGGCTGGAGTAATGATTGGCATTTGATGATAACGATCGGCTACACTTGTCCGTGGATCCCACACCTGAAACCCGAGATTGGCATTGTCAAGTGGCTTCAATAGTACCGGATTCGGCCATGTCCAACGTGAAAATACTAGGAAAAATTTATGAACAATTGTCGCAGCTGCGGCATTTGGATACAATTGACAGGTGCGTGCGACGAGCATCGCCCAAGATACACCACCGAAATATCCCAATGAATTTGAATAGATCTCACGTCCTGCAGAAAGAGAAGAAAAAGGAAAAAAAAACCAAAAATTTAAGTATCAATGCATCAGAAGAAAAAAAAGACAAGTCATCAAGTGAATCATACTCACTTTTCGCCCAGAGTTTTATAGCCCGCAATGCTAGGCGATAGCTTTCGATGATCGGTACAAGTCTGAGTATTTCATCGGTCACCCGGCAACCGTTCAAGCTGCGTACGCATTTCTGGTCAAGATTTTTGAGTAGCATGTCATCGCCCAAATCAAAATCGTCCGGAATTTCTTTGAGTGCCAAACGTGCAAACAGCAAATCGATTTCGATCCCATCGAAATTCATCTTAACCACCGGCACGAATGCCTCTTCAATCGCCCGGCACTCGGTCACTTCCGCTTGTTTCTTTAACACTTCGGTGAACATTGTGAAGAATTCTTCACGTGTGACATTTCGCGGTGCAACGCACAGCGCATCAATATCAGCGCCCGGCGAATGTACACCCAAACGATATGAACCAAATGTATGAATACGACCGCCTAGCTTGGACGCCGTTTCGACCGGTACATTCTGATTGATGGACAAATCTTTGATGAACGCAATGGCAAGTGTATTCAATTTGGCTAAAATTTCCATGCGATGATTTAGCTCTGTGTCCGATTCAAACACATTGAATCGTTCAAGGGTCTTTCGCAATTCACTAGTTGCTTCAATGTCTTCCGGCTTTGGGCCAGCTGTTGAGATGGCCGATGTCATGCCATAGTTTCGTGTTGCATTGCCATTTTGCGCTGATGAGTGTTGGCCTTGTTGCTTTGTCACTTCCGAATTCCACATATTTATTGCTTTTTGCGATTTGATCACTAACATGTAATTGATTTACCGCCACCCTCGTCTCGTTGTTAGCGACGCGCGTGCAATTACGCTTGCTGCTCTTGCAAATACAGGCGTCTGATCGAGTGATCCGGATCCAATGTGATTCTCCTCTTTTGTGTTTTCCAGCACCGATAGTGTATGTGTGATAAGATTGCTTGCTTCTACCAATCTAAAAAATGAAGAAAAAAAATTAGAAGAACATTAGCGGCTACGTCATTTTCAGTTTAATTGTCTTAATAATATTCTCAATCAATGATTGTGTTCACAGAATTGTCGTAGCACAGAAAACGTGCCGCCAACACCACGTTCAACTATATCAATCGACCGACAAGCAAAACAACGTCGCGTAAATTATCGAATGGAAAAATTTCCGAATGGGATACAACATTTTGTTTTTCACATCGGAATGCGGCTAATTCAGATTGAATCACGTGGAATCGAGAGTAGTGACACAAACAGAATTTCGCTCGGAAATCCTTTCGGCGCTCTTTTCGTTTCGTTTGTTTTGCTTATGATATAGCATACAAGCGGTTTGCATACAAAACGCGTTGCAAGAGATAGCGAGAGAGAAAATGCTGTCCATACGTAGGATGACAATTATTATTATGCATCTCTTGTGGCGAAAGAGGGAGAGAGAGAGAGAGAGAGAGAGTGTGTACAATTGCGTAAAGAAAAATTTACATAATTTTGTATCGTCAATCAAATTCAGTGTTTTATTCTCGCTCTATTTCTCCTTCACGGCTGCATGATGTGCCGATCGAGAAACAATCGAATGTCTAATTGAGCAAAATTGATAAGCAGCGCCAACAAACACTCACACGAAATTTTTCCTACAGCGAAAACCCAATATTATTCAGAAACATCATCTCAACTTCACACCATTGGTTTTTCGGATGGATTTTTTTGTGCTCGCTTTTCGGATTGTCGTTGGTAATTTTTTTTGTATTGTTGCTTCTTCTCAAACTTCAAAAAAAAAATCACACACAATTCACGTTTTCACGTTTACTAACGAAACGCAACGAAGAAGAAGAAGCAAAAAAAAAATACTCGTATATGAAGAAGTAAAGTGAAGAAACGCACACAAAAATTCAAACAAAACGTTGTGTCAGATTTTTCATTGGCCGAACACACCGAGAGAGAGATACTGACAATTTCATCGAACCGTTTGTAACAAATCGGCACACACAATAAGCAAAAGAAGAAGACAAAAAAAAACTTCAAAACGCCAAAATGATAAACACAAACGGAACCAAAAACGAAAATGATGATGATGAATATTTTCGATAATCGTCGAATTGATAGAAAAGAAAACGTTTCGGTTTTCTTTCTTTCGATTCTGGTTTAATTTCCAAAATAAATCTTTTTTCTTTTTTATTTCAGAAACATTCGTACACGAACTACCGTACGCAAGCAAATACAAATACTACACCAAAATACATGTTTTTTTTCTCTCTCTCTCTCTCTCGTCTTCATTCGTTTGTCGTTGCCTAAACACTTGTGTGTTTGTGTTTGTGTGTGTCTGTGTTAGTCTGAAAACACAGACAAATTGAGAAATCACGTCGTTCGTTCTCTGTCTATTCGCGTCAAAGCCCTGAATTTGTTTCGGGAACTGAAAGAGCGTTGTGTCGGTGTTTGTGTTTGCATGCGTATATACACATCTCTCTCTCTCTCTGTGCGAGTAATGGTAGAGTCTTTGTTGATGTGGACGGTGCCGTGAATTTTGAAAAGAGCATTTCTGGTTAAACGAGAGCAAGAAAAAATACGGTGTTTTTGGAAATGTGCATGTGTATGTGTCATCTTCAACATCCGAAGTAATTGGAAAAGAAACGAGAAGCCAGAATGAGACAAAAAGTCAAATAGCTGTTCTAAAGGCTTTTTTCAAAGGTACATTCTCACCAAATGAGTGGTTTATGCTGCGAAAAGCCTATCACGGAACTACGAATTTGTCGTGTGTTTGTGTCGCTCTCTCTTTCGCACCGCTCATTCATTTGTTCGTTCTGCTGATGTTTTCTTTCATAGTCATCAACGAGCTGCCATGCATCGAACGATTTATGCAAGTCAAGTGAAACGCATTTGTCTCAACCAATCAAAACAAAATGCACAACTTTGCAGAATTGTCGCATTTTTTTGCTCTCTGTTTCTGGAACGCAATGCATTTCGTTTGAAACTGAATTCAACGGAAAATGTTAAATTCGTCGAATATTTGATAAAGAAAGATTGACAATTTGAAAACAAAAATTTATGTATTTTTTCTCTACCAAAGAAATTAACAAGTTTTTTCTTTATTGAATTGCAAATTCTTCAGATGGAAGATCTGGATTTTTCTCTTAAGTTATCATTCTTTTTTTAAATTAAAAAAGTCTTCTTTGAATTTGTTTTTCTTTCGGTGAATGTTTTCGAATGCATATTCTATATCTTCAAACCGATTTTGGCGAGGAAGTACGTTTTTTTCGAAATAAAGATGCAAAATTAATGTGTTGTTATGAAATTCTTACTTATCCTGTGTTATGCAGATCGTCTCCTTGCAAAATAGCACTGTAACACCTCCCAAAACTCGAATGAATCCGCTCTTACTGATAATGAATGAGTGATCTTTAAATCCAAGTAAACTGTGTACGTCGTATCGAAATATCTTTCACCGAAAAGCAAAGAAAATACCGAATCAATTACAGTCGTCTTGATCGCATGCGGAACATTCGCCAAATTGATAAACAAGCGCAGCACGACGAGACAAAGACGATGCTATCCCAATTCAATGCAAATGTAATTACGACACGTCCGAGTTTTTCGTCTGTATCTGTCGTCTCTTGACGCGTATTAACAGAAGCCGGCAGGTTGATGGTTTACGTTGTTGTTCCATGCAAACCAAACACTACGTACACAGAATCGTTTTAACAGATTTGATTCATAATTCACGATCAAGTAACACTGACGACAAATTGCCCAGAAAATTCGTTGGGATTTCTATCTTTTTTCCTTTGTTATTTGTTTACTAAACAATTTTGTGAGTGAGTAATCGTTTGTTTTTTTTTACGTCGCACACAATCGCATCAATCTGACAACTAAATTTGTGTGATAATTTTCCCGTGGAATACTTTTTTGATTCGCATTTGGCAAAAAAATGATCTGAACTAAATTGTGTTTCTCTCTAGAGAATAACTATTTGAAATGAATAAAACGAAGGGAAATTAAAACGGAAAAAATACACCACGCAGCAAATGGAACACTGAACAATTTTCGTTTCTGTTTATTTTGACATTGATTTCGGAGCCAATTCATATGCTACCCAAAAAAACGAGCATGTTTTCGCTTGACAATCAATTCGGACTATGCGGTCTCATGAGTTGCATGTTTGTCTATATAGTTCTTGAGTCACTTGTAAAACACACCACAAAAAAAAGAAACACAACCAACCTTTTTCGCTTCGTTTCGCTCACTCGCTCGCACGCATTCACCTAATCCGAAATAATAAGGGATAAAATGGCCGCACGAATTACAGTCCGGCCACAGGCAAAAAAACACACGCACACTCATACACACATATGTCTTGACATCTGTCTCAGAGAGGTCGCTAAGCGGCAGGTATGATTCTTGTTCTGAGAAGATAAAGGTTGCATTTTGGATCGAAACGAATAATAAATTTGCACCAAAGATTCGGATTTATGTTGATATTTTCTTCGATTGGATTTTTTCTTTACCTTCTGTGGAAAATATGATCCGATTTATCGAGAGAAGAAAAAAAATTGGAATATAGCCCAAGTTCAAAGTTGAAATGCTTAGAAAGAATGAGCCGAAAGTAAAACGAATTTTCCAGAAAATGACAACATTTATGCTCAAGACAAGTGCTGTTTTTTGCTCAGGATAAATTTTCGAA
>NW_022598481.1:985-1216 GCF_009176505.1 Sitodiplosis mosellana | reverse complement strand
AAAAAGTGCAGGGTCATAGACAAAAACCGACTATTCTCGTTTGTTTTAAGCATTCAAAGTATACAGAGTACATACATGCTCGTTCTACAGCGTTAGCTGATAAATAATTAATAAATATATTATTCATGCAAAAATTCATTTGGCTACACACTGTTATCAAGTATCACTGCGAAAAAACACACTCTTTATGAAAAAAAATAGCTGGTGGTTTCAAACTTTTGCATGAATAAT
>NW_022598481.1:0-885 GCF_009176505.1 Sitodiplosis mosellana | reverse complement strand
TTTAAGCATTCAAAGTATACAGAGTACATACATGCTCGTTCTACAGCGTTAGCTGATAAATAATTAATAAATATATTATTCATGCAAAAGTTTGAAACCACCAGCTATTTTTTTTCATAAAGAGTGTGTTTTTTCGCAGTGATACTTGATAACAGTGTGTAGCCAAATGAATTTTTGCATGCTTTTATATTTGATTCAAATAATGTTGTAATAAATTTTTAATAAAAAGTTTCAACTATTTCTGGAAACATATTTATATGGAAATGCAGAATTACCGAATCACTTTGCAAATATTTCCATAAATAGTTGATAGAAGACGATTGAAAACGTTGACTACATAATGAAATAATTACATGAAAAATATTCAATTCACTTTTTGTTCATCATCAGAATTAATTTTTTACATAACGAAAGAACAAAACTAAAATAGAATATAAATTTTCTTCATTTCCAATCGAAAATCTTTTGTTTTTTGCATTAGTTCTTTATGAAAAAATCATTCTTCAGAGTTTCTTACAGGTTTCTTACAAATTCATGTAAATTACATGATGTAATATACGTAACTTTAATGTAAGATACAAGATCAAGTTTCTTACGTACCAACCCAGGCAAGCCGTAGTATATATCACAATTACTTCAGATAATCACGTAACTGCGCATGGGCGAGTGAAGAATAAAATGCATTTTTCTCAAATTTTCGAATTTATTCGGTTCTTTTGTTGAACATCAAATGACAGGAACAAAAAAGAGACGGCATTCAGCTTTTTCGGGCGCCTAAAACCCATTTTTCCACACCTATATTCTTTTTCTTTGATTATGTCTTACCCTTGGCTTCTGGATCCAACCGAGCAACGGTGCAATCGGTTGAAAAATAACTGGCTCATC
>NW_022598480.1:18637-24665 GCF_009176505.1 Sitodiplosis mosellana | reverse complement strand
CCAACTGAAAACTAACTAAGAAGTAGTTGACACATTACCAAACCATTACCGTTTTCTCCATAAAACAAGCGAATGGTCAAAATCCGCATACAAAATCACACTTATGGCATAGAAAACTCACATATGGTGGCCTGGTATGAGTCTATTTCCATGTAATTTCGGACGAGAAATCGATTTAGACTTACCTCAATCCCGTTTGATGAGCCTAAAATGCCGTAAAATGGCCCTGTTCCAGCTTATGTTTTCAACTCGCCATATTTTATACAGAAAATCACTTTTTCTACTTCAAAAATGCCTTATTCTGCGTTTCAAAATCAATGGCTTTTATTTTTTGAAGAAATAAACCAAAATATACCAACTTTTCTACTCAATTCAGCGTTTTATGTGTAAAATCTTCATTTTGAGTGAATTTTCCAATGAAAAAGTCGATTTGAGACCAAAGTATAAGCAAATGGATATATTATTGTTCACAGAACCCCATTATTCTACAAAAATAATAGCAGTTTTTCAACATAAAAGTATCAAATTATGCATATTTTAGGTACCTCCCCCACAAAATGACCGCTTTTTGGACCAATATCTATACAAAACGCTAAATTGAGGCCAAAATGTTCGGGAAGTTGGTATATTTTGGTTTATTTCTTCAAAAAATAAAAGCCATTGATTTTGGAACGCAGAATAAGGCATTTTTGAAGTAGAAAAAGTGATTTTCTGTATAAAATATGGCGAGTTGAAAACATAAGCTGGAACAGGGCCATTTTACGGCATTTTAGGCTCATCAAACGGGATTGAGGTAAGTCTAAATCGATTCCTCGTCCGAAATTACATGGAAATAGACTCATACCAGGCCACCATAGGTGAGTTTTCTATGCCATAAGTGTGATTTTGTATGCGGATTTTGACCATTCGCTTGTTTTATGCAGACGTGTGCAAGGTCAAAAATTCTAGGGGGTGGGGGGGTAAACTGATTTTGCCAGGGGGGGTCTGCAAATTTATAAATGGGTGTGAAAAAAAATGAAGACCTAAAAAAAAAGGTCCTCACTTTTGGAAATCGATTCTATCTAGTGTAAAACCAGTCTCCGAAAAAAGTGAGGACTAAAAAAAAAAAAAAAGGTCCTCACTTTTGAAAATCAATTATATCTAGTGTAAAATCGGTATCCAGAAAAAAGTGAGGACTAAAAAAAAAGACTTTCCGAGGCCAAATACAAAAAATTGAATGGTCAATACACGAAATTTTATTTTTTCACCTGAAGCGGCGCGACATGGGCCATCTTTTGACGAGAAAAAAACATGTCAAAAAAACACCACTCTTTTGAGATATTTCACTTTTAGTACTTTGACTCCATTTTTGGAGGCCCCAATGGGGTCAAAGTGGGTAGGTGACTTCGCAATTTTTGTAGCCCCATCAATTATCTTAATGGTTTGGTAATGTGTCAACTACTTCTTAGCTAGTTTTCAGTTGGCGCAAACCCTTTTTTTCGATTTTTTCAATTTTTCGAAAAGTTTACACTGGGTGAACTCAAAAATGTAGGCCACTTACAGGCCTAAGATTTTGGTTTTCTCATTTTCTACCGAAAACAAGACTCCAAGCAAATTTTCAGCCAATTCGGAGAGGGTCGATCCAATTCTTGGTCGATTTCGTGTGGAATGGTCGATATTATCTCAGAATGATTGGTGGAGACGCCAAAGAAATTTTTTAAATCGTCATAACTCATGAACGGATGGTCCAATTTCGACGTTTTTGGGCTTGTTGGAAAGGTCTCGACGAGAGGGCTCAGAAAAAACATGTTGTTCGAGATGAACGGGCCGCGTTCAACACACGGTAAATGGGAAAAACTGATAATTGTACATAATTTTCAAGTGGCTATTTCTATGGAGGCGGTTGGTCGATTCCCAAGTTTGAATGCATTTTCTGGGCCTATGAGCCAGGGGCTTTCTAGCGAAACTTCATTCATACCAGGTGGTTTCTTAGGAAAAAAGTTCGAAATTGCGTGTATATATAGGCGAGTTCGACTTTGAGCACAGAGGTGCTTTCGTCACTCGCGCCTGCTGTCGCCGGCTTTGATATTGTTTGAAAAAAATGATAAAATTTAGTATTATTTTCAATTTTCTGAAGCGTGGTCAGCCCCTAGCAAAATTGATAAAATATTTGCATTTTTCGGACAAAAATTCACACGAAAAAAAAAGAAAATGATTCTAAAGCAGACTTACTTTCGGAGGCATGGATTCCAGCTACAAACTTTGCCTGTGACATGTTTTCAATCACTTCGCCCTTGAGAAGAGCTTGCGAGGAAAAGCCATCTGTTCATTAGAAAAAAAAGTTGAAATTTCGAATTGAATATTATAAAAGTATGAAACAATCTTTTGGAATTGTAAAAAGCGTGTTCGAAAACCAAAAATGTCTTACGTTTTCCTTGAAGTTCCTAGAAAAAGAAATTTCGTGTTAATTTTCAGTTCTACAGAAATATCGTATTTTATTGGATAAAAGTGAAAATAATAAAGGAATAGAAAAAAACTTACCGAAAATTCAACGATAAATAGCACCGAAAACAAACCGTGTAGTAGATTCATTTTAATTTGCCAACCAAACAGAGTTTTAACCTGTTGCACAATGATAGTAGAGAACCGTCTTGTACTCCTTAAGAAGATCCTTTGAATTCGTTTTATCTTCCCCGTGCGGTGCTGATAGCTGACACGGGCATTCATCTACAGATAGCTGACACGTGCCATGCAATCAATAATTGATGAATTGTGGTAATTTTCAGTTATGGAATTTATGAATTCAGGTCTAATAACACTATGCAATAAATTTCGAAAACGATTTCCTTCCAAAAAGAGGAGACTCATTCCCATGGTTTTTTTGGCCCACTTAATCCAAATCTGATACGGAAACAGCAATGAACTAGACGTGCCAGGACAAACTAACGACAGATTTGGATTAAGTGGGCCCAAAAACATTGAAAATAAGTTCTCTTCTCTATGGTTGTTTCTTGTTGTTGCATAGTGTAATCATTTTCAGACACTAAATGAAGCTCAATAACAAAATTCCTTTGATGGATACGTGTAGCTGATACAATTTGTGGAAATTGATAGAAAAAAATGGAATACGTTCGAAAAAATTTTAAATTCAGATGTAACTGGTTCGTAATTTGGTATTTTTCGGCTGTTGCCAATTGTTTTAACACTTATAAGTGAGTATACTCATTGTTTTTTGTGTACATTTTTGTTCTCCAGCCTGATGATGCTCCTAATAAGAGCGAAACGTCGCACAACAAACGAATAATCATTTTCGAAAACAGCTTTAGCCCAACACACCACTTTTGTGTTTGTTCAGATGTAATGAAAAACAGCGTGTGCACCAAAGGAATTCAGTGTATGTGATGTTGGAGTGCACAGTGATGATATGAATTAACTTTGGGGGACTTTTTTATTCAATTCGTGATGAAGGGTTATCATGTACATATATATGTGTTGTTAATTCTAAAAATGGGATTGGCCAAATGCGCCTAATTACATGGGAATCATATATGCGTTCCTGGTGAGAAGTAGGAGGCCAGTTTCTCAAGAAAAATTGAATATCTTGCACGTTTTAGAACATTGCATGAAGTATCTGTCTCCTATCTCTTCAGGAAGACAAAAACGGTTCGCATTCCGCAAAATCCTCGAAATCATGTAAGCCATTTGCATAAAAAACACGTTTTCTCGTCATTTCACACAATTTCGTTCGATTTCTTTGCACAAATCAGTGGTTAAATTACATGTAAATAGTGCTTATAAGTTTGACAACAACCCTATCTAACCACGATAATCGTATAACTGCGCAACGATCAATGGAAAATGAAATGAAATGCACTTTTCTCATATATTCGCATTTATATATTGTTCTTTGAAATGGAATGACAGGGAAAAACGACAGCAGGAAACGAATTTCTCACCGCATAAAAACTCTTATTCGAAACAAAAACAGTTAAAAGATAAATAGTCTTACCTCCGTAAGACGAACTTTTCCGCATCGTTTTCATAGCGTTCAGCTTTTATTCAGATTTTGCCTGGGAAATTTATAAGAATTTTCAGAAAAAAACAACAGTACGTTCATGTATTTTATGGAAAATCGTATTATGATTCCGAGAATCTTGATGTTGGGTATTCAAATGAAATAAAACGTCTGATTGTCTTTATTGTCGTCTGAAAACTTTATTCTACTCTCTTTCAAAAATGCAAAATAATCAAGCATTGAAAAAACTGAACTTTAATCGAAGAACTGCAAATCAGTCAAATATTTGGAGAATGAACTTTGATTTTAATTAAATCAAAAAATGTGGACGGAAATAATAAGCTATCTCGACAAAATTGGTCATTATTGCGATGCAACACTTGAAAACAAGTATCACAAGTAACACTTTAACAAAAACAAAAATGTGTATTTGTTTCGTATATTCTTTTGATGTGGTTTCGTAGTTCGCTAGTCTTTTTTAAATTGTCTGTTTCGTGCTGATTGATTTTTAGATGGTATGTTGCAGGGTTGTGTCCCAAAATGATGGTTGTGGCGTATGCAATCGAGAAAATGCCACAGGAACATCCATCTGGTTGCAACGTTGCCGGTTCGATGAATTGATACTGTGCTCCGGGGTACAGGCGAGTGAGGATGTTTCGTTGATATACGTCCAATCTTTTGCCGTGATTGCCCTCCCCGTGTAGACTGTATAGTGAACTGTGGTGTAATGGCCAAGAAAGCTGGCCCGGTCGCTGATATGCTATTTGCAGATCGTCTCGTTAGGCTAGAAGACCTATCCATCCTCTTCCGACTCGGGAAAATCCACATTGTTGAGAATAAATGAGACTTCAGAGGCGCATCAATTCACAATTTTTAATCACATTCGCTATCAGAATCACTAGGGGGTAGGAACACAAGCGCTTGAGACGAATTCGTACGAATATTCGTGAATTCTTGTGATTGTGTATACGAGACATTCGCAGCGCAGTGAGTTTACAACAACAATAACAAAGCCACGAACGCATGAATATATACGAATACATACGAATGACACAACTTGTTCCTAGCCCCTAGCAGAATCACAATTCAATATCGATTGGATACGAAAAAAAGGTGGGTTAGCGGGGTCTAGGTTGTTCCTGCGCCCCTATTATTTTGATCAAATAAATCGAGTGGGGGTGATAAAATCCACCTGGGGAGCCCATTTTGGGTACCTCCCGAACAAAAGTTCGATTTTTCAAGGAATTTTAAACTAACATACCGATTTAATACCAAAAAGGTGGGTTGGCGGGTGCTAGGTTGTTCCTGGCCCCTATTATTTTGATAAAATAAATCGGGTGGGCATGATAAAACCCACCTGGGTAGCCTATTTTGGGTACCTCCCGAACAAAAGTTCGATTCTTTGAAGGTTTTTCATAGGCTAGGTATCCTAGGGTACATCTGGGGTGGCTGGAAATTTAATGGTTTCCAAATCTAACGAAGCACAAACGTTTGGTACTTGCAGAATTTCGTTTCCTATTCTGGTATTTGAGCAATCGTGCTAACAAATTTTTGCGAACAGCGTACAGCGCACAGTGTACAGGGTACGACACACCCACATTAACATAGCAAAATAACCAATGTGTCGTGCTTTTTGGTGTCGAAAATGGATAGAAAAATGATTTTGCGGGGTACCTAGGTTTTAGAGTGATTACAATACTTTTACTCACGACATGGGCGTGCGAAAAAGTAAAATGGATAGTAAATAACAAGCAATGAGGACACGTGCAAATAAAAGCACATTGATCCTTTGCTGCCACGCTCTGCAATAAGTTTAGCGATGAAATTAAAAGGAACGTTATACTAAGTTCATTAGATTCAATCTAACTTTGGATCATTGATAAAATCAAGGAAGAGGGAAATGGGAAGAAAGATTACGCGACCACTAAGGAAACCGTCCCAAATGTCACAAATGGATTTTAAAATTGAATACACAGATCGATTGGGCATGGAAAAAAAATAATTTTGAAAAGAAGGAAGCGGCCCCTTTTGGGG
>NW_022598480.1:6608-18627 GCF_009176505.1 Sitodiplosis mosellana | reverse complement strand
ATAGAGAAAGTAATTTACGTGTAAAAATCTCGATTACTTTTGAAAAGTAATGGAGATTTTTACACGTAAATTACTTTCTCGATTACTTTCTCTATTACAAATTACTTTAGAGTGATTCGCCCCTAGGGATAGACCCAACCCCTTTCCTAAACTTCGTCTGATCGAAAAATGATGTATGGCAAAGTTGTTCAGAATGATGAGGAAATTTTTTTGGGGCAGCCGCCCTTCCATTTTTTTCCTCAAACCATTTCTAGTATAAGAAAATTGCATTTTGATGTAGAAACCATCAGACAAAGCATTGTAAAGAAGGGGCTGTATCCCCACTATGACCCAGAAGGGGCCGCTGCCCTTTTGTCAAAATTACTTTTTTTCATTCCCCATCGATCTGTGTATTCAATTTTAAAATCGACGTGTTACAGTTGGGACGGTTTCCTTGTCAGCATTGAGCGGAAAAGACGTTTTTTGAATTTTTCTCACTACTGAAAATAGATAACGATTAGGTGTCTTCGGCATTGTTGTAGAAAATAAAAAGAACCATAAATAAGTAAAAACATAACAATAATATATCAATGATTCATAAAATTCAAAAGAGACTAATGAAAACTAAATACCATGTCAATAGCACAAGCAACCATAGATATGCGACGAGTACTAACACAAGGCCGTGTTTCGAAAGAGCACGTACCAATTTTGGACTCAAAAGCATTTACCATAATTCCACTGAGCTCTATCACGAACATATGCCAACCAACTGCCTACTGCATATTCTCTTAACACATTTAAAAAGCGACTCAAAGAAATGATTCTTATGCAGAGATGACTTTAGCGCACCCGAGTATTTGTGTTGTTTTTTTTTTTGTTTTTTCTTCGTTATACTTTACCATTTTGTTCAAAAAAACTTTGTATCAATATTTTGTGTAACATAACAAAGAATAGTTTTTGAAAAACCACATTTATATTAGTAAAATATGATGAAAAAATCCCCAAAAGTAGAAATTGCGAAATTGAGCCAATGCGCGTAATTACTAGGTGCATATGACCACACAATGCGAATGACGGGGGCAGAAAATGTAAGCTCTTCTTCGTTATGTTAGACAAAATATTATTTAAAAAAAATCCTGGTCAAAAAGCTAAAGTAGAACGAAAAAACAACAAAAATACTCGGGTGCGCTAAAGTCATCTCTGTTCTTATGTAATCGTTCGTGCAGTCATTTCGCTCCTAATCTATAATAACTAACGCCTACTAACTCTCTTTCTTTTTCTCTTCAAATTGTCTTAAAATGTAATAAGAATGTAATAATATTGTGTAATGAATATAATGAAGAGAAAAAACAATGGCAATCGACAAAAAATAGCAAATATTCGGTATCAAAAATGTATATATGTACTGGTAACTTATTTAGAAACCCAATATTCTTGAACAAAAAATGAAATGATAAAATGGAAAAAAATCCCTATATTGTTCCTTGAGTAATGTGGTCATAATTTGTATAGTCATTTAAATAGTAGATCTCAACCATTGTACAACTCGATGTAAGCATGAAGAAACCGAATAAATAATAGTAATAATCCGTCAGAAGTTGTAACTACCTATGGTTATGGGGTAGTGCGCGAACCAAACATATTAAGACGTTGTGATGCAAAGTATATGTCATCTAAGCCACCAAATCGAGCGGTGTTCTTCATGGCCGGTGGAGATACGCCGGATGGTGAAATTGTTGAACCACCTGGCGATCCTAGCGGACCAGTTGTCACAGAAACATATGACAAAATCATGGGCATAAAACAGGGTGTAAATGGAATGTCAACAGGTGGTCGCGGGATCTTTCTTCTCATTTCCCTCTTCCTTGATTTTATCAATTATCCAAAGGTAGATTGAATATAATGAACTTAGTCTAACATTCCTTTTAATTTCATCGCTAAACTTATTGCAGAGCGTGGCGGCGAAGAAGCAATGTGCTTTTATTTGCACGTGTCCACATTGCTTGTTATTTACTAGTGTTCGCATCGGGGGCGATTTTTCCATCTGACAACCGACCGACAATTAGCTATGGTTGTCGACAACCGACCTAATTCCGACATTGTCGGTCGAGTGTCGGTAGGAAATTTTCGGGGGCTCGGGTTTCCTCGGGGTTACGGGAGCGTTTACGGAATCGGGGCTCTCTCGAGGGTCGGTTTTTCATTCGGAGTTTAAGTTGTCGGGGTTCTTTCGGGGTGTCGGATTTTTTCGGTTGGAACTCGTTTAAAGGCCGGATACTGGGAAACGATGCGTGCCATTTTCAATGAAAACGGTCAGGAGGTGAAAGATTATGTGTGCTGCTCCGTTTGCACTAGGGGCAGATGACTTGAAATTATGACTTGAATATATACAAATTTGTAAGAAATAGGAATATTTTTCAACTTTTTCGTGATTTTTTGGTGAATCGTCGCAAGTTGATGGAAATATGACGTTTTGAGTATGTTTTTATACAAGTAGAATAAGTGTGCATAGTAGTGTGCGACCATAAGTACTAGCATAAGTACGTCGTCTAGTACGACGTCGTATAGATGTTGACATCTAGTACGACGTACTATACGACGCTAAATACGACGTACTCAATCTAGTACTTAATCTAAAGCCACAGCAATATTCTAGGAAATATTATTCCTAGTATTATTAAGTACACTGTACTCTAAACGATGGCTGTCAACCTCACTTGTCAGCTACACTTCCTAGTAAACTTCAGTGTTTTATTTGGCTATTTAATCATTGCAAATAGCATTGCAATCTAGATTGCAATCATTACCTAGATCATTACATTTCGTGACTTCAATCATCGTGGACATGGAGAACCTTTCGGAGAACCTTGTATAGAATCAATTGCTAGATCCTAGGCTAGATCAATTGTCTAGTTAAATATAGAATGGCTAAAAGAAAGCCCAAGTTCTGGCGCGATTTTGAAAAATTCCTTGGTAATTCTTATCCGAAGTTCATTAAAAATATTCTGTTCAACAGTGGATTCGATAATAAAAGTTCCCTGAAGCTGATTGACGAAGAAAGTATAAAAAAAATTGAAGAATACGTCGATAAAAATAGATATTTTTTGAAAAAAACATCATACGAAAAGACTAGCGAAAAGAACGTCACAGAAAACCCAGACAAATTTGAATTCTCAATTGGTCATAAAGTGCTACTAACTAATATTCCGAAATATATTGAACAATTTGAAAAACAATCATTAGAAAAATTAGAAGAGAGAAAGAAAAAACGTTCACAAGACGAAGCTGTAGAAAATCTCGATCCATCCGCTTTAAAAAAAACATTACTAGAAAAGCTACAAAACTATTCTACGACCACGAAATACAATTTCCAAATCTCGGAGACAAATATAGAAAATTTTGAAAAGGCGAATCAATGCATTACACGTAAAGTTCATTGCCCATTCTGTCCGAAAAAATATTCAATTTCATTCAAACGTAATTGGAATATCAGCAACATCACAAACCACATTAGAGAGCATTTCAAAACTGAAATCCGACCTGAAATCGTTGAGGTTTTGGTAGATTCCGGCGACAACGGCCCAATCCTACGCCCTAGCACTAGCCTAAACAACGATCCTCTATACGACATCGGAAAGAATGCATCACTGGATACTAGAGTAGATACATCAGCTCAAGCACCAACCAGTTCAAGTTCCGCTGGTGTTATTGCCAGCATAATAAGATTTCAGGACATACCAGAAGATCTGCAATCGATTTTGGACTCTAATTTGGACTAAATGTAAGTATTTTTTCCTAGATTTTTTCCTAAATTTTTCGACATTTCATTTCAGTGTTGCATAGACAGACTCATTCTCTAGCTTGTTCGCTATTATACAATCTCCCAACTAATTGATTTCCTAGTTGATTTCCTAGTTGATTTCAGTCAATTAAACCGCTAACTCAAGAAGCCAGGTGCTATATCAGGAGCCATGTATTTAATTGTGTTTATAAAAAGTGCACGAACGAGACGGATTGTCCCACATCAGTGGATAATGGGCTTTCGAGATCATTTGGAAAAATTCATTAACAATGGTCTTAACAGAAACCAAACGTTTGTTGTCTTTTGGACAAACCATCCGGATGCATTTGATGACAACGGTATACCTCGAAAATCTTTTCAACCGAATTTCAATGCGAATCGCAATGCACAATTTCCAAATGAAGGTATATACAACTGCCAACTGCTTAGTTTTCGAGGTGAGTTAAAATAAATTTAAATTGAAGTTCACTTCTAGGCTTACTCCCTAGCTCGCACCTGGACTTGCTATTATACAAAGTCTAATATTTTGATTTAAATCTCACATGATATTTAGTGGATTATCACAGAGCATCACAGTTTGTTCAAAATCATCGAAATGTTCCGGCAGCCTTGTATAACGTCGATAGGATGTATGAGTCACCAATCCCATTGCAAATCGAGGAAATTGAAGATGATAGTGAAGATACCATGATACCTAGCAGGATACACGAGCCAAATCGCCAAGCAAATCATGACAGAGAAACTCTAAGAGAAAACAGTGAAGAGCTTGACGAAGAGTCACCTCATGTTAATACTGAAACTCTGGATCAAACTTGTGTCGAAAATGAAATGCCAATTGAATTGGATGATTCGGAATGTGAAGACACGATTCAAACCAATCCGATTGAAATTGATACACCAGATCTGGCGTCATTTGCTGCGAAAGATGAGCCCAGTCCAATAAATGCTATTTCCGATCAAAATATCGAACGTATATCACATTTACTGCAGGAGTCCACTACACAGTCTGATACTGGATCCGATGAAGATGATGTTGTAATGGAATGTGATAGTAGCCTACCAGTGCCTTTCGACTTGAGTATAAATGGAGTTATCAAACGAGAAGGCGATCATTTATCAGGAAATATCCCTTTCTTCAGTACTGTACGTATTTTGAATTCAATTTTTCAGATTTAAGTCTAAAAAGTCTTATTTGAATTGACTTTTCAGAAAAATGGTCGGGCTTACGAAGTGGATTCTAATTTGGTTGAAATTCCAAATTTCATGCTGAAGAAATTTGAATTGTGGAACACAAATTCACCAGAATGCGTTGACACCGACAAAAAATTGGTTTTGGCATTACTCATCGCTTTGGTCAATTCCAATGACATATTTATGTCAAACGTTGGAAGTGGTGTGATGGAAGTCATTCACGGTATGATATTTTACCAGATTTTGATTGATTTTTGATCCATTACAATGGAATGAACTAACTTTCTCGTATCGCATCGCTTTCTTTCTATTGCCAGGCTTCATGCATACTCGCACCGGTGGTAACGATCTACGGATTTCTGCTGCTCGAAACTACATCTACGAATATTGCAAGCAGAAGACTCAAGAAAAGACTGCACAAGAATTAGCAAGTGAGACAAATCCTGGGATAAATCTATGAAGGATGGAGAAAAAAAAACTGTGATCGTACTAGCGATCGTACCTAGGATCGTACCTTATAATTATATCGTTCAAATTATCTAGCAAATTGTCACTAGAGTATTTATTTATTGCTGAAAGTAGCAATTCATGATTAATTGTTTTGTCAAGTATTTTGTTGATCCAAAGTAAAAGTTTAGTCTAGACCTTAATTAAAGAGAGAAAACCTTCATAATGGATGATTTCCTAGGTGATTTCACATTTGAAAAAGAAGCTATGAACATAAATAATCTAGTAAATAATATTTTCCAAATAAGTTTTAAAACTTTCAAGTATATTTTTTACTGACATGAGTAAACATATATAGAGATTTCCCCATCGTTTATTTTTCAAGTTTATGTAAAGGCAGATATTTCACCAGAAACACTTTGTGGTAGGCTAGGTAGTAAGTCACAGTTGGCAACATCAGCTACATCTATTTTCATTCCTAGCTCCTCAGCACATTTCAAAGCTTCTAATCGAGCGTTATGCATGGCTTCAATTATTTCTTGATTGGATGGTAATTGAAATACTTGTTGGTTGGTCTCGACCACTTTTTTTGCCCTTGGAAAAGAGATCCTTTGAGATATATCTTCAGCGTTCAGTCTTGAGTAAATTATTTCATTTGTTAGTTCGACTCTCGAAATCATATGAAACAATTCAAATAAGGTGAAATTGATTTTTGTATAATTAGCAGTTCCCATGGATCTCATCTGTCTAAACATATGTTCGCATGGTTGACTAGCCATGAGATTCGGTAAAAACATATTGGTCCGATCACTATTTCGAAGCAAATGAAGCACGTGAATAAGTCCATGGGCATTAAGTTCGATGCATGCGTATGCGTTGGGCGATATGAAGTGATCATTAACTCGATACTCGTGAACTGATAGCCATTTGCGCCACGCTCGTAGAAAGTATACGGAATTCCAAATCTGATATACGCGTTTAATTGGCTGTAGGTGTGGGTTTAAGAAACTTGAGGTGATTTGTTCACATATCTTCAAATACATTACGGTTCCTTGTGATCCGTAAACGTACTTATTTAGGGCCGCTAATACGCGTGGTTGGGTTAGTTTCTCATATGACTTATAGTTTTGCCGATCATTCGGACTTATGTCGGATAATAGTAGTCCATGAATTTCTTTGTCAACGACGATTGATAATATCTCAGACATATGTTAGAACTGCCACCTCAGTCCAACAACAAAAACTACTCAGATAGACTCGAATGACATTAGTTTTACCGCGAAACTCAAACAATCCTAAATGAAAAATTCGATAATTTTTTCATTTAACATTCTAAGAGAAGCCGAATAAATGTGTAATTACTTTGAAAAATAAAAAACAATAATTTTAATATATTCCTAATGTTTCCAATGATTTGCACAGAATTTAAATGGTTATTTTCTATCGCTTTGTATGAACAATGTGTTTATATCATTGATGAGTGCGTTTAACTTGAGTGACAGTGACAGTGACAGCTTCTGAATGCTACTGAATGCTACTCACAATACCGCTTGACATAGTAAACAAACACAAAAGGCGGCAAACAGTGGATAATAATGTCGACGAATGTAGTCAAAATATAATTGCTTGTGACCGCTTGAGACTATTTTGAAATAAAAAAACATATCTAATGAAACCTCATGTAAGTTAGATTTAAAAATAATCCTGAGAGACCATGAGAGATTGATTCCCGAGGGATTTATATGTGTGTTGTTTTCTACCGTGATTACCTTTGAACGGCTTTAAATATTAAAGAGAACCTGGAAACAAAATTCAATATATTTCTTCAATCTTTCGCATCGTTTTGCACTTCTTTGCAGCAGTTCAAATCATCGTTGGCCATGAGTTCACCATATAGTAAAAAAAAGTATTGTAAGATTGTCGGTTGTCAGTTCTTTAATGGCGTAAACACTGCCGAACAAAATGTTGTAATGTTTAGGTAAGGACTTCGAGTATCAGTTTGGTATCAGAAAGTCTTCGACCGTCCTCGACGGTCTTCGAATTGTTTGACTCTGCGTGACTCTGTTTGAATCCATTTTCTTTCCGTCATATTGATCCATAATGTGGACCTGGATGATCCAGATCAGCGTAGGAAATTTGTATATTTGGTTTTTGACTCTCTTTTTTAGAATGCCGAATTCTGGTGAGCTGCGCGACAGATGGATTGATTCAATAAAAACACATCAACAATTTTCATCCAACGACGAGCATACTTTATATTATTCAGTTTGCTCAAATCATTTTGAAAAGAGTCAAGTATTTGGAAGTGTGAATCGACGTTTAAAACCTGGGGCATATCCAACAATTTTCCCTGAGAATGTGTGTGTTGAGATGAATCTCGAATTAAATGTTGAAACGAATAATGTCATTTCTGATTTCGAACAAGTAACTGATCAAGTCAACATTACAGATGAATCAATCAGTGTGAATGAAAAGTAGGAAGCGTTTAATTTCACTCAGTTTTGCTATTTCTTATTCGATTATTTTCTATTAATTGGAATATAATCCAATGGACTGGTTGTTGGGTTAAAAATGTTCACATTTTCTAATTTGTTCGATATTCTGGATATTGGGTTTTAGATATGTTTTCTGTTGTCTTTGGGTTCCTGGTTATAGTAAGGGTTTGTCGCAATTGTGAATGTCAATGGGTTTGTGGATTTTGGTTCTGTGATACGTGTTTCGTATGTTTTGTTGTTGTGAGTTTTTTTTTCTTTATTTTGTTCCGTTTTGTTCAATTTTTCATTCTTTGTGTAAAGTTACAAAATTTAATTTTTAAACACTATAACAATATTTGTTTTTACATTTTAGTTTGAAAAAAAGGTTGGATTCTGAAATTGAAATTATGAGACTGAAAGAACAGTTAAAGAAAGCCACTGAAAAGGCGACGAAATTGGACTTGGCACTGAAAATTTTTAAAGAAGAGTCATGCTCTACACAACAAGACAATGCAAAATTGAGAAAAGAGTTGAATCATTATGAATCACAAGAACAGAATTTAAGTGTGAGTCAACATCAATGCAAAAACAGTTTATTTTTAATTTTCTGCAATCTATTCATATTTATTGATTAAATAGGATGATGCAAAGCAAATTATGAAATGTTTTCGTGGCAAGAGAAATGAAACTGAGGATAACCGATCTTACAGTCCAGCAATAAGAAAATTCGCTCTCACAATGTATTGTCATAGTCCAAGAAGCTACAAATACGTGCGAGACAAGTTCAATAAAAACCTGCCACATCCAACAACACTTCGCAAGTGGTACGCAAACAGTGACATAAAATGCGAGCCAGGTATTCTTCCCGAGGCGATGAAAACATTAAAATCCTTGAACGAGCAACTGAAGGCAACTGGCAAACGGCTTTTAGTTTCTCTGTCTTTCGACGAGATAGCTATAAAGCAACACATGCAATGGATTCACGATCAGAAAAAATTTTCGGGATGTGTTTTTCAGGATGGAGAGATGAAATTTGCCAAGGATGTTTTGGTCTTTATGGTGACTGTTTTGAATCCAACCGATAAAGGCTCTTGTTCGATCCCAGTGGCTTATTACTGTATTAACAAATTAAACGCAAACGAAAAAAGCATAATTTTGATTGAAGTTCTTACGGCTCTCAATCAAATTGGCACGAAAGTTGTTAATATCGTCTTTGATGGGCTGCCGACAAATTTATCAATGTGCGATTTGTTGGGAGCGTCTTTCAATGTGGATGAGCCAAAACCGTACATTGACGATCCAGTTGATGGTAGCAAAATATATATTTTGCTGGACATCTGTCATATGCTGAAACTAATAAGGAGTACTCTAGGTGACTATCGGACTATAGCTCACCCTGGCCACGGCAAAATTGAATGGATATACTTTGAGCGTCTAGTTTTGCACCAGCAGAAAAACAGATATGTGACACACAAGCTAAATAAACATCATATTCTGTATTTCAAGAACCGAATGAATGTCAGATTGGCCGCACAAACATTCTCGAATTCAGTGGCTTGTTCAATGGATTACCTTCGTAATATGAAAGTAAGGGGCTTCCAGAACTGCCTAATTACTTCCATTTTTACCAGGAAAATGAACACTGCATTTGACATCTTCAATGCTAAAAAGGTCGATGAAAAGAATCCACTTAAAAGTGCAATATACGAAAACAACGCCCGCATCGTATTTGATTTTTTCAGAAAAACCATAAAGTATTTAAAGACACTGCGGCTACAAGGAGTCTTGTGTGTGAATTCCAGACGATACACCGGTTTTGTTGGCTTCATAATTGGAATGTTAAGTGCAGAGCAGATGTACAACGACTATGTAGTTACTGGTGAACTCGATCATCTTGCATTGTTTTTTCACAGTCAAGACGTTTTGGAAAGTTTTTTTGGTCGAGTAAGTTTGAACGAGTCATTACAAATTTAGAAAAAAAACTCATCATAACAACTATTAAATCAACCTAGGTACGGGCTATTTGTGGTTCGAACGATAATCCTACCGTTCAACAATTCAAAGGATCAATGAGGAAGCTCTTATTTTTCAATGAAGTTAGCTCTTCAGTTTTTGCAAATTGCATAGACAACTTGAACATTTTAAATGTATCTTCCGATATAAAGCAACCAGGAACCGATGATGCATGTAGAGATATGTCAAACGAAGAAGAAGAAGAAATCGAACAAAGTGATCAGAATTTTGAACAGATTGAGGAACTGAACACTCAGACTATGCCTAAATACTCCAAAGAGGACGCTACAATTGCCTTTATAGCTGGAAAAATTGAAAAGAAAGTATCATCAAGCCGATTTGCCTGCACCGAATGTGCAGAAATATGTGAAAAAATATTCGAAGAGAACGAAAAAATTGATGGACCATTCGTTAATAATCCTGAAACGCAAAGACCATGCCACAGTACATTGATTATCGCCAAGTGCGCATATGAAGCATTCAATGAAAATATGGAAAATAGTAACTTTAACTACACCAAAGTACACGAAATGATCTCGGAGAGAATTAAGTTTGAAAATTTCTATCCATTGACTGATTTTGTCCATAATTCTGAACATAAAAACTATCTTATCGGTTTTATTGTCGATGAATATGTTAGAGTGTATGCAACTTATGTGGCAAAATGTTTGACAATGGAACACCAGCAATTGTTAACACGTACACGAAACAGAAAAATTACTCACTTCAAGGGTCAATAACTGTTCGATTTGTTTGAATAGAAAGAAAATAGTTTTAAGAAACAGTTCATTGTGATCGATTTGTTTTTCTTAAAAATAAAAGATGAAAAATTTTTTTTTTGTATTTTTATTGAAATGAAAAAACATTTGTAAATCTACGACGAAAAAATAATACTGAGATCGACTGAGATCGAATAATATCGCCGGTTAGTTTCTTGGACTATATTTATATATATATCTTTGCGTATATAAATAAATATATAACTTTTTTTCTCTTTTTTCTTAAACTGTATGACACAGTATGATAATGTTATGATATGTAACTGGACGTAACTGTACGTAACTGATCGATATAATCATCAAACTAAGTTTTAAAAAAATGTAGTTTGGAAATATAAGCGTATGGTATGAGATTCAATAACTGGCAGCGGCAGCTTTATTCATAGGCAGGTTCGATGACTGTGAGAAGAAAAACAATTTTTAATTTTCGCAAAAAAAACAATAAACTAATTTTTCGTTTTACCCAATTCAATCGTGAGATCATTTTCAATCGCTCGATCCATCTCGTCATATTCATAGTTCAGCGCATCTAGATCGAATTCGATCGCCATAGGTTCAGATCGACCAACGATTCCATCAACACTGTTTTCAGAAGATGGTTGGCCGTCTGGGTCGAAGTCGACCATATCCATCGAATTGGCTTCAAGTGACACGCTGTCAGAAGGCAATTGGCCGTGTTGAGTTGATGCTTGAGTGTCGTTCAAACCAGATTCCATTGTATCACCTATTTCAGGAAAGAGATTGAAAATTGTATTCACAACTTAGTTTAATCGATTTAAATTTTAAAAAATTACCGAAATCAGACTTTTGTTCGCCGCTTGCTCCGCCAACAATTTGCGATTCAATGGGAGCGGTTTCGTTGACCTCAACAGATGGATCAACGATTTCATCGACACTGTTCACAGAAGATTGTTGATCTTCTGTCGCAAATTCGATTTCCGTGGTATTCAAACCGGATGGTGCCTCTTGCTTCACGGCTGTCGTTCGGAACAATTGTTGATTCGAAACGGTGAAGACAACCTTTTGTTCTAACTCCCCCGTTTCAGGATCCTGTGTCCGAATGTGTGCATTGTTCATAGAACAGAATAAATTCAACAAAGAATCTGATTCGCCTTGAAAAGCAAAAAAAAAAATGATTACATATTTTCATAATAAAAAAATCTAATGAAAAAGGTACCAGACGAATTAGTGGCAGCGGTTTCATTGACAGCAAGTGATGGATCAACGGTATCGTCGACACTGTTTTCAGAAGACTGTTGGCCTTTTGAGTCGAAGTCAACCACATCAATCGAATTGGGTTCATGTGACACGTCGTTAGAAGCCAATTGGGCGTG
>NW_022598480.1:0-6598 GCF_009176505.1 Sitodiplosis mosellana | reverse complement strand
TTCATGTGACACGTCGTTAGAAGCCAATTGGGCGTGTTGAGTTAATGCTTGAGTTTCGTTCAAAGCAGATTCCGTTATATTATCTATTTCAGTAAAGCGCAGTAAAGAGATTGAAAATTGTATCCACAACTTACTTGAAACGTTTTAAATTTAAAAAATTACCTGAAATGTCGCTGTCATCGTCGTATATCAAGACTGTGAAGCTCTCTTCTGTTTCATTTGTACTATGTTCAGCGACGCTTTGATTATCAACACGAACACGAGACGGACCCGCAATTTGGTCATTTTGAATTTTGTAGGTAGATTCGACTGTTGGCTTACGTCCTTTGTGCGTCAATGGTGAACCTTTTAAACTGAGTGGAATTATATTTGCACACGTGGTTGCTCGACGCAGAGAGATTGGTGCTGGCCGAACTGATACACCGGTCGACTGACGTCGAAGAGATATTGCTTGTCTTTGCTGCAACGCTTCATTGACAGGTGCAGATGGATCAACGATTCCATCAACACTGTTTTCAAAAGTTTGTTGACCGTCTGGGTCGAAGTCGACCATATCCATTGAATTGGCTTCAAGTGACACGCTGTCAGAAGGCAATTGGCCGTGTTGAGTTGATGCTTGAGTGTCGTTCAAAACAGATTCCGTAGTACCACCTATTTCAGGAAAGAGATTGAAAATTGTATCCACAACTTACTTGAAACGATTTAAATTTTAAAAAATTACCTGGAATATCATTGTCATCGTCGACGATTTGATTGTCAACACGAACACGCGACGGGCCTGCAATTTGGTCATTGTGAATTTTGTGTCTAGGTTCGACTTTTGGCTTACGTCCTGTCAATGGTGAACCTTTTGAACTGAGTGGGATTTTATTTACACACGTGGTGGCTCGACGCCGAGAGATTGCTGCCGGCCGAACTGTTGATACACCGGTCGACTGACGTCGAAGAGGTATTTCCCGTCTTTGCTGCAATGCCAAGCGATCAATGTTCACGTTGCGTTCCAATCGAACGTAAACGTTTGAAGATATCCTTAGGAATTCATCTGGTGTGATTGATGCCTGTGCACTTGAACGTATGATTGATCGAGTGACTGAAAAATGGGGGGAAATGTTTGAGTTTATTTTGAAGAAAAAAACCATATGGCACTTTTCAAGTGAAAACTACAGAAATACTTACTGTATTTTCTTGGAACAAATTTTTTAGACACCTTTTTGGCCATTTTGGTGCCTGTGCACTTGAACGTATTGATTGATCGAGTGAGAAATGTTTGAGTTGATTTTGAAGGAAAAAAAACATACGGCACTTTTCAAGCGAAAATAACGGAGATACTTACTGTATTTTCTTGGAACAAATTTTATAGACACCTTTTTGTGTGTCAAATATTTTTTGATTTGTTATTCTTGAGCACAACAATAGCAGTTCGAACTGTTCGGTAGTTTCGTTTGTATGGTTATGTTCAAACAATGTTCAGACAGACAAAAAACATTTGCCGCCTATTTGCCATACTGTCATTTGACAGCGATGAGTGCATTCAATGTTTCAATGTAAGGCAAACATATTCGTTTATAAATGCGAATAAATGAATTATGTTTGGTGTTGGAAACAGTTTTTTTTCATTTTTCAATTAAATATTTATTAAATATATTAAATATATTCATAATAAATATAATGATTTTTTTTATTTGATATTTTGGTGGCAAAAAAAAAACGGAAAAACATAATTCAAACTGAACGAAACTGAATGATGTTCACATGTTTCACAAAGACGCACAAAGAGTTCGCTTGTGCTGCATTGCTATATGCATTCATGTAAAAAGGTAAACAAAATCAACCGCCGTTTGTCAACCAAGCCCAACAGAATTTTTATATGTGCCAATGATACCAGCTTATCACCAATGGGGAGGATTACTGAAGGTTTTAACAGCCGATTTCTTAACTTTGGTCCAATATGTGTTGAATCTTGTATGTATACAAATCCATCACAGTTGTTGAACCAATTTTCCAGACTCTGCGTAGTCAGTTGATTTATGTTGAATACCACTTTGGATCTCATACTGGATAATAGCCGAGGGTCTCCATCGGCAGAAAAGCCGATAACATCAATTCCAAAACTAAAATTATGAGATTCGAATTAAATTACGGATAATTCTCAGGATAATTCCATTAATTTCTAGTTCAATTTTATGGGTGAAACTGAGAGTGATGTGTATAAAAACACTAGTAAAAACATTCGAGTAAAAGTTATAAAAAAAAAACAGAAAAAACTTACACAACTCTCAATCTCACCTATAGAATCTATCTAGGAATCAATCTTTCATAGTTTCTTACGATTTAAGCTCTTTTTCAATATACTGCCAGCGAGCGAGTACATGTGAAGATGAGAATTTATTATCAGTGCCAAAAAGTTGTAAAATGAAAAGTGGAGCATGTTGTTTCATTGGCTGAGCTACAATGATATAAACGAGCGACGCTTGTGGAAGTTCCATATATTGTTGAATTTCCTCTGCAGAATTGGCTTCATATGAAAACATCATGGGCGACCCATTTTCGGGTTTCAATAGTGCCACAAGTCCAATCAATTGATTTGTCTTCGTGTCATATACAACTTTCTTAACAATTCCTGAAGCGTCTTCCGATATAAACACTGTTTTCGGTGCATTTATTTTTTCAATGTGTGCACAAAGCTCACGACATCTTAATTGGCCTTCTACAATTATTTCTTTATTTTTCTGAACGTAACCGCCTAAAATGTTCAATAAGAAAATCTTTGAATTTGTTGTCTCTAGTGTTGTCTAGTCTTTTGTTGTCCTAAAATTTAAATATCATTCCCCAGATTATGCCCCCGAACTTACGAACAGTCGACTCTTTGGGAATCGGAAGATTCGTTGAAAGTATTTCATACGCTGAAAGGCCGCTAATCATGTAGTTATGCATTGCAAAGTCCATCAACAATTTGGAATATCTACGAGCCGCTGGAACTTTATCGTAGTTTTTTAAAGCCGATTCAATCATTTCCTTTAATATGGGTGAGAACGCCGGATCATTCAGTGAAAAGAATTTCTCTAGGAAGTTCTGATTTTGCCTAGGAGTTTCCATTGCTTCTGAATTGGTTAAATCTTGTGGTAATTTTAAAATTGATAATCGATGTGCCGGCAAAAACTCAAAAGTATTCTGGGATTTATAAATGTGCCCATGGCAATTTGGTAAATCTTCAAGAAAGGAAGGACTTTTTTCTAGACTTTTCTGCAGAAAATTCTGAATTTCCATTATTCGTTCATCAGTTAATTCTTTCAAGCTTAAAACATTATCGTATCCACATTTTATTAATATCTTTTGAACACATTTGCATACGTGCACTTTTTGCCAAAACATCACGCAATCGTTATCACTGGCGATTTCGACTTTAATAAATTTTTATCTAGATTTTTATTTAAATTTTTATGTATGTAGGTAAATAATGGAATAATTTCTAGAATGATTTACACTAGGATTTACATCTAGATTTACATAGTAATTTACTATATAATTCAATTCGAAAAGTGACAGTCTAGGTGACAGTCGTCCGTGTGGCGCTTGCTAAGGGGCTTGAGTACTAGCTTGAGTCAGCGTACATTTTGAGTACGTCGTACTTTAGCAATCGTGTCGCTCGCAACACAGCGATGGTTTGCTACTAGGTTTGCTAGCCGTCAGCGTACATTTTGAGTACGTCGTACTTTAGCAATCGTGTCGCTGCTAGTGTCGCTGTGTTAAATTAAACCTAATGTCAAAGCTGGTGTCAAAGTATTCATTTGTGTTACATTCTGCTAGACATTCTGGGTTACATTTGTTACCTAGTTTGTTGCTTTCAACATTTATCTGTTACTAATTAGTGCCTGGATTAGTGCGTTTAGTAAAAGAATTTAGCAATAATTTAAAAAATGGAACCTAGCATGGAACGACCAACGCCTAGACTAACGCGGAAAGAAGAAATAATTTTGAATTGCCAGAAGAGACCATATGGCTGTGTCGTTGATAATTTGCCGCCAGGCATCATATGCAGTTATCGGTCTGTCTTCGAATATGAATTAAACAAACACATGAGATCACATAAAGACGCAATACTTAAAAATGTGTACACGAATTCACGATACTACGAAATATCTCCAGACGATTTGAAAGGAATAGAAATTAAATACAAAAAAATATCAAATTGTAGTGCTGGTAGTGTTAGTGGTAGTGAAATAATGGCAGTGGAAGAAAATCTAGAAAAAAATCCAGAAAAAAATGAATCAGACGAAACCTTTACAGCGGTCCAAATTGGTGATAAAGTTATATACATTGAACAAAAAAAAATGTGTAATTTAATTGAAAACCGACGACAGCAACTTGCTAGGCAACTTGGTAGACTTGACGTTTCACCTAGCGTTTCACCTATCGTTTCACTGGATCATCCGATACCATCTATACCCGAACTAAAACCTCATTCCCTAGCTGATTCCAATAATGACTCGGTATACACTTCAACTCTAGCTTCAACTCTATCTTCAACTACTTTTAGTTCATTTTACCTAGCATTTTACACTTGATTTGACAGAATTTTTGTATGCCCTTAGAATAATTCATTTATTTCTATTGTTTTAAAGACCAACGTGAGTGGTGTCACTCCTAGTGTCACTCGGCCAGAAACACAAGGAGAAACGAACCATGAAAACCTTGATAAAAACGAATCGACCGAACCTCTAGCTGAACCTCGTCATGAGAACCCCAACGACAAGAATTCGGATGAAAATGCTATTGAAAATGTAATAAATCATGAGATCCCAAAAGATGTCTTACCGTAAGTTAATCATTTTTTCGAAATGAACATTAAACCTTAGATAAAACTTCTGGTGAAATCAAATATTTTCATTCGCGTGATCTGTGTCATTCACATTTGATTTAATTTTTTTTCTAAATGGTGTAATTTTTCAGAATTCTTCAAGCCGATAGCGCGGTAGTTTCTTGTCATCCGATGTCTAGCCCGATGTGTTCAACGCCATATAGCACACCTAATCTGAAAGCTGATCCTGCTAGTGACTTGGTAATATACACTAGAATATACATTTTCACTCTAGCTTTGACTACTTATCTTTCATTTTACACCATTTTTGTGTGTCCTTCAAATAATTCATTTTTTTCATTTTTCTCAAGACCAACGCGAATGATTTTCCAGATTTACTGACAGATTTCAGTCCAAATGATACCACGATAGCATCACAGGCAATAACAACTTCGACAGAAACTCAGCCAGAACAAATAGCAGAAATCAACAATGATGATCATGCGACTAAAGCTATTGAAGAGCTGGCTGAAAAGATTTCGTCAGAACCTGGGCCAGAGCTGTTGAATGAAAATACACCAGAAAGTACAACAAACAATACAATCGAGCCAGCAATCGATCATGATGACCCAAAAGATGTCTTTCAATTGAATGAAAAAACTAAAGAAAACCCAGATTTAACACTCCCACTAACACTGCCTAGAACACTGCCCTCCGTAGAGCTTCCCAACGAATTTTCGGATGACAATACACTAGACAATACAATAAAACATAGTGTACTGGCAGATGTGTTACTACTAAGTGAAAAGCCTGCGCCGTAAGCAAATCCAATCATTGTGCCGCAATGAGCATTAAATTCTAGATTAAATTTGTGTTATTAACCCGTGTCCGCTGGAAGTGTCAATTTGGCACTATTTTCAAATTTAATTGTGTTTTCGAGCTATTTATTCTAGTATTTATTACTAGATTTATCTAGAGATTTATTATGGTTATTTTTTCGGTGATTTTGGCTCAACGGGCAAATCCTAGGGCAAATCGTATATAAATTTTTCAAAAATTATATGCCAGTTTTTCAAAAACGCAAAAATCCTAGCAAAAATCACATTAACGCTGTTAGCTAGGCTGTTAGTGTCAAATTGACACTACACACGAAGAGTGTCCGACACACATATGAATACTCTAGTGAATACTAGTATGAACTAGAGTATGAATATCTAGATGAATATGCATCTAGATATGCATATGGAAAATATGTTATGGCTGTGCTAAATGATTGAAAAGAAACATCCTAGGAAACATCACAATGGCTCACTGAATCCCTTTGATCAATTGGATCGGGGGAAATATCTCCAATCGAAAGACAAAATGACGGAACGGTTAGCTTGAAAATAGTGGTGCCTAGAGTGGTGCAATAGTATTGCAGCAATACGTGTTATTGTTGTTGTAATTGTATAGTTTGGTCCCATGTTTGTGCTAGTGTTTGTGTACAAGATACCTTACAGACACATGCTTATTGCTACAAGTAAGCCAAATATGAAGCAAAATCACATAAATTCACTTATAATAATCGTAAATTTTCAAATTTGTCTTCGATTACTTTATTATATCATATATAATAGCGTAGTTTATCAATTTTTTTTCGGACAAGGGTTAATATCAGCCAACCAAACGAGATAGATGGTCAGCTACAGCTGACGCTCGTTATCCAGATAATTTGCGTGCCGTGAACGCATATAGAACGCTCCGCTGACATTCCGTTTTTGTGACGTGCGATCCATCCAAATTCATGATAGAATCCAT
>NW_022598479.1:39581-43142 GCF_009176505.1 Sitodiplosis mosellana | reverse complement strand
AGCAACGGCTGCCCTTGGTTTCATCAGGAGATTTTGCTACGACATAGTCGATGTACAAACGCTCAAAACGTTGTATTACGCATTGGTTCAGTCTCATCTCGAGTACTGTAACGTCGTATGGCTACTAACTTATGCCGTACATCTCGACAAGATCGAGATTGTTTTGAGGAAATTTACTCAGTTTGCCAGAAGAGAGTATCGGACAGCGGCCAACGGATATAATATCACCGAATACCATAAGCGACTCGAGGCCCTCGATATGTCATCATTAGAAAGAAGGAGAGTAAATGCATCAATTGTATTTATTTACGATATCGTGAATGGATACGCAAACTGTCCTACTGTACGCAATGATATAGCAGTGGGTGACAGCATTCGTACCTTGCGCCACACTACCTACCTAAAGATCAAGGACAATCTGATGGACAAACAGATTAGAGCTCAAATTTCACAATTGTGCAAATACGCAAACAAAGTGGCTGATCCATTCAAAAATGCAACCAGTCGCGCAAACTTCATCACATCAGTACGAAAAGAGCACATTCCAGTTTTCAGTTTAAAGTACTGACAAATTATTTTTTTACATCCTTGGTAAATGTATAGCATTAATGAGGCAAAACTGTGATTTTTACACCAATTAATTAAAATTTAGTAACATTGACTGTGATATAGCCATCCATTGAGTTGGTGATTGTTTTTGACCTGTTATTTATAATGGAATATAGTTACTTTTGTCAATGCACGTAAAAATTAAACCAAACTAAATTGTATAAAACAAAAGATCAGGTTTTTCATGACTCTTGGAGTCATTTTCCTGCAAATCAAATTATTCAGCCAGTTTTTGGCGGTGTAAATAAATATATAAATAAATAAATAAATTGACAAAAATGAAAATTTTATTTTACTGATTTTCCCCCTCCCTTCGACGTAATTAAAACTTGCTCTATACCCCCTCCTCTCATTCTGAAAAACATACCGTTTTAAAGAATACCATTTTTCTGTGTTTTGGCTTTTTTTGTTTTTATTTTCTGTGTTTTATCCGGATACCAACAGTCTTTACAGTAGGACCCGTCGCACAAATTGTGTACTTCAGTGCTCCCAACATTTTCGAAACCATTTTCAATCTGATGATGCGGGATTGGTCGCCAACAATTACCTTTCTACCAAATTAAGTAAAATGACACCTTGACATGGTGCGGAAGTATGAACCCAACATATATATTTCGTTTAAATTCACATGTATCGAATGAACATCAAATATATATATAAAAAAAACGCAGTTAATCGTTCCGTTCGTTCAAAATAGTATATATTTATTAAATTTTATACAAATGAATCAATTGCATTAATAGATTTATTTTGAAATTACTATATTAATGGAATTAACGTTCTGAAGCATAATTTCAATGTATTCAGTCAATTCTAAACCTTTCATCTAAATAACGTTTACAACGCTTTTGGCCCCCCCTCTCTCTCTCTTCTTATTTGTAAATAAAGTAATTCCATCTATCCAGGTTTGAAAATTGAATAATATTTGGTAGTTCCTTTTACTGGTTAATCCATATAGAGGGAGTAACTTTACTTTACTTTTATTTGATTCAACTCTATATACGATCCAAAATATTGATTGGGATATTTACTGGCGTAGCATCATTCCATTTATCATAATATTAGCAAGTGCCGTTCTACGTTTGCGCCAAGCACCCGTTCCTTGAGAATGTTTTTGAAGTTGGTTATACCAGTGTTTTGTCCGGGAATCGTCTTCCGCCTAAAATCAAAAACGAAGAAAAATTACCCGAAAGAATTGAGATAGTAAAATTTTTAAGCGTAGGCCACTGAATCCACAACCACGTACAAAATTTGTTCAAATATCCCTATTGGCTTAGATGATATAACCCTTTGAAGCGGTCGGTAACATTACAAAAAAAAAACGGAAGTGACTTTGGGGGTTACTCGACATTTACGCAAAATTCAGCGAATGTAGCAACGTTTTTTTCAATTCCCAACCTTTATTTGATAGATGAAGAATCAGAGGAGAGAATAAAAGTTTAACTGTAGCAAATTATTGATTTTTCACCGTGATAAGCCTAAATGTGCGGTCGGTAACATAACACTTGCGGTTTTAGGTTTTTGAGGCATCCCGAAAAAAATTTGAATTACGGTGTAAATCTGCTATAAGAGAAATAGCATGAAAGCTCCCATGAAATTTTGTTTATGAATTTTTTCCCTATAACATCTTTGAAATCAATTCCACGCAAACATCAAAATTTTGGTCTTCAATTTCACAATATTGCAAAATTTGGTAATGTCATTATCCTAGTTTTGGCCGCCGAACACTTTCGAACGCTTGTTCGTTCGTTCGACATGGTTTTAAAAAAAGGTTTTGTTCGTTCGTCCGTTCGACAATTTAAAAAAAAATATTTTTTGTTCGTTCGTTCGTTCGACAATTTAAAAAAAAATATTTTTTTGTTCGTTCGTTCGTTCGTTCGACATTCATTTTGTTCGATGTTCGGTCTGAACAAAAAAATTTTACATTAGAAAATTCGATGTATTGATCAAATTTATAATGTAATCGTTACCGCTCATGCTTTTATTATAATTTTTCATAGTAATACCAATTTTATTCGGGCGATTTTGATATAAAAAATTTTTGGAACATGGAACAAAATGAATGTCGAACGAACGAACGAACGTCTGACGAAAACCGGAAAATGTTTGACCAACCGAATTTGACTTTAAAAAATGTAATTTGTTAACAAAAATTGAATAGAACATATGTTAAACGTTTTGTGTACTAAGAATATGATTATAGGGGAATGTGGGGAATTATGGGACATAGGGAATTATGGGACATAGGGAATTATGGGACATGGGGAATTATGGGACACTATCAATTTTTTGACACACCGCGTAGTTTAACACATGTGATTGGATGTCATCGGTTTCTCTTAGTCTAATCTCAGTTTTCCATAGTCACTCGACGCATGTGCTCGTATTGTGTGCTCTCTGCGATAACCAAATTTTTAAAACCTTTGGAAAAAATTTATTAACTGTGCGTGCCTACATTTATTTCACAACCATTTTTGAAGTATCAACGCAGGTAAATATCTTTATAATTATCGTATGGCATTGTAGTTTCACCACACAAAAGGCATTTGCATGAACATTCATTAAGTTACTCATACGCAGCCATCTTGTGATCATTAGCGTGTGGGGAATTGTGGGACACTTTTCGTGGGGGATTATGGGACACGTCATTTTTGACACTTGATGAGTTCAGAACGCATTTTCAATGCGAATACATGATTTTTCATGCATAATATCGATGAAATATCAGCAAAACATTAGGTGCTGATCTTAGCGATGCATTAAAAGCGGTTGGAAACCGCTGAAACGTGGTGAACCGGTCAAAAGTCAAATCGAGGCCCCAAGCCTATAGAATCGACCATTTTAACATCGCCAGAAGTGGTGACTACATTACGTGAGGAAGCCGATGCCAAGCGCCAAAAGTTGGAAAAACAACAGCAACGAAAAGATGCAAAGGCAACACCAGCAGAACCG
>NW_022598479.1:22190-39571 GCF_009176505.1 Sitodiplosis mosellana | reverse complement strand
AGGTGTCCCATAATTCCCCCGGTTTTTGAAAATCGAAAAATCAAAGGTTTTGCGCCAACAACTGAATTTTTTTCAGCTAATTCGAATTTTTACAAGTGGCAAGTTCCAGAAGATGGGATTTTTGGCGTACTATAACGTACATTTTGCAAATTTGGAAAAAAAAATATTTTTGAGCAAGTTATGAACCAAACAGAAAGTGTGTCCCATAATTCCCCACGTTCCCCTAGCTTTTTTATGTCCTCGATGACCAAATCAATCAGTGGCATTGCTCTGACGTAGCTCATTTGTCGCGACTGATGCAATTTATTGGCTGGCTCCAATAAATCTAACACTCTTTTCAAGAATAAGAGCATGAGAATGAATTTTGGCTTTTGAATGGCGTGCAATATATGTAAACAATAAATGTCGCAGACGATAAATATTCGTTATAAACAAAAGCATATCGAGAATGATTTTATAGGTCTCAATATCAAGTCATTATAGAAGATGGAATAAAACAAAATTCAGAAGTCGTTCGGCAATTCGTTTGGAAGTGTATCGTTCGGCTGTTTTTTTGTGTTGACTAATACTATTGAAGAACGTAATGCAACTCATTCTAATTTCAGTTCCATGAATTATATTTGCTTCACGATTATTCATATTCAAGCATTTCACTTTCGGCTCTCTAAATGAATTCATTACGATGATTTTATTCCGTATTTTGATTTTTGAGATGACAATGATTTTTGGGGTGGCTGAAAAAATTCGTGGGGTGGCGCACCCGTCTAGCTACGAGCCTGATTTAGCGACGACTTTTGCTGTCCTAGTGTCTCAAATTAAACGTGTAATTAAACGCTTCACATAGCCTTTGTCCCTTTGGAAACGTTTACCAAAGGTTATCTTGGACTACTATCAAGCATTTCCATCTTGGTTGTATGACTGTTCTCGTTTTCATGTTCCTACTATTGTGAATACCGCATGATGTACGAAAAGAGCCAGGTTTTTAACGATGCGAGAACTGAAAGTTATCGAAAGTTATTACTACTAACTGTTTATTATTTTAAATATGTAACAGTCTTGCACTCTTTTCCGGCCAAACCTTAATCAAAACTAATGCTACCAACTGTGCTGATTTTTTCAGTATCATACTGATTTTTGGCCAATTTTTGACCAGAAAAATCGATATACTGAATTCAGTATCTATACTGATTTTTTTAGCCTGCGTACTGATTTATACTGATTTTCAACATTCCATCAAATTTTATTCGAAATTTCGGCGATTTACAGAAAGCGACGATTTTTTAAAATACAGGGTGCAACAGAATTGCCTGCCAATATTTTAACCACGTATTGCTGGGGTCAAGATCTATCGAAAATGTACGAAGCACTTTTCTGAATTCGGCCTCTATGCCAAAGTTTTGGCCATCGGCGAATTTTTGGCCGAAAATTCGTACTATGGCAAGGTTGGCACGCAATTCTGTTACACCCTGTATAAATTGTAGTATAAAGTAAATAAATGGAAAGCAGAGATTGCATATTTGCTGCTGGGTAGGCCTGAGCTGAACTGGGTTTGCTAACTCAGGCGCCTGAAGCGGTATTTAAGCGCACTTACGGTGCAAAATTGTTGTGAATCGCTGGAATTCACGCTGTTTATCAACTATATTTGCGTGGATACCAGCGATCCACAACAATTTTGCACCGCAAGTGCGCTAAAATACCGCTTCAGGTGCCTGAGTTAGCAAATTCAGCTCAGCTCAGGCCTACTCAGCAGCAAATATGCAATCTCTGATGGAAAGTAAAGAAACTATTTGCAGAATCTAAATAGGTAGAGATTTTCGAGCCCTATTGAAAATGTTTCCAATTTAATCAAATATGTGCTATTTTTCCAGGAACGCCAATTTTGAGATATTCCGCAAAGCAAATATCCAAACAAGATGTCCACGAATTTAAATTCTGCTCTCCTTTGATCAAATCAAAACTTTGAAGTCAATTTTAATTGATCAATCTAATATGAAATTCATATGCACCGAATTCCGCCGTCATTGGATAACTCGCGCTTTGAATAAAATCTCTACCCAAGAAAAATACAATTTCAAAAAAACAAAACCAAAGCCAAACCAAAGTCCTTGTAAAAGGATTTCGATGATCCCGAATAGCTAAGATCATCAGTTTAAAGACCTTTTGAACTATTTTTTAATAAAATTTTTCTATTTCATCTGAATTTCACTTGAATTCAAGTATTTTTTGGCCTATATTGATTTTTATACTGATTTTTCGAGCAGCATACTGATTTTTTTGAAAAAGATGGTAAGGTACTACTGATTTTTTGCGAAAATGAGTTGGTAGCATTAATCAAAACCCACATTATATTCAGCCAGAGCTTGGCGGTGTTTAATAAAATTAAAATAAATAAATAAATTAGAAAATGAAATATATAAAAAGCTCCCATACAAATATATTCGCATTTTCATCATAAAATCGGCGAAAAAGACAATTTTTGTGTGGGAGGTACCCTCCAATCATTTCCGATTGGCTTCAAATTTTCAGTGGTTTTAAATGAAAGGCGGTACTCAACAACTAGACACTCATTTTTATTGGTTTTGGTGCCTATAAACCCAAATTAATTAGTCAAATAAACTTCAGTTTTCGAGAATTGCAGATTCACCGCGAATGTAGTTTTTACGTGATCTTGGGACTATATGTAGAGATTGTATTTCACAAATTGAGAAATCGTAACGCATCGAAGAGAGTGAGAGAATCTCTCTCGCACAACAGTAAATATTCATAACACGCTGGTACCGACTCAGTGGAGAAAACCAATACCAACGCAAATCAAAACAATTAACCCCCGCACAGGCACATATTTTCAAACCTTAGTTCAGGCACTTGGTGCCTGGCCAGACCCCTATGCCATGTAAATGCATTTGTATGGGAATAAGTGATGCATGCCATCTCATTTTTAACCGAACTGATAAGAGATAAGTGGTATATATCTTCAGCAAAGTTGTCGAGCAGGTCAAGCACTACAATTTTTTCAAAGACAATATCTTCTTATCTCTTATCAGTTTTTTCGCGAAACTGATGAAAGATAACGGCTTGGTGTCTTCGGTAAATCTGTAATATTCAAGGTCCCCTACAAATTTTCTGAGGGCAGATATCGCTTATCTCTTATCAGTTACGCAAAATACGCAGATAACCTCAGAAAAGCCGCGAGATAAACGCGTTTTTCCTCATCGTTTTTCACGTAACTGATAAGAGATAAGGGATATGTGTTTTCAGCAAATTTGTAAGGCAGGTTGAGTCAGACGTGTGCAAGGGGGGGGGGGGTATTCCGGTTTTACCCCCCCTCTAGGATTCCAAAATGTGGACCCCCCCCAGCGATGCGGAAAAATTTACACTAGATTACACACCCAGCCGTTTTCGAGATATTTCTATGTGCAAAAATTTAATAATATTATCTAATTGCGACAATTTATCGAACTGTAACATCAAATAAAAATATATTGAAACAAAACATGCGAAGAAAATCAATTAAATGCAACACTAACACAAGAATATTTCGAAACGAAACATCGCCGCAAACGTTTTTCAAAGTGAATCATGGAACACAAATTTTATTGAAATGTAACACGCGGTGTTTCACTTTGAAAAATTCTCTGCCGATGTTACACTTTAAAAAAAATCATTCGTTTTTGTATCATTCATATATATTCCCAGAATATGTCTTGTTTTCTATCTCACCCGTTCAAATGATTATGCTTGCCCAATACTTAAAATTCGGCTATTTGCGAATTTCACCATATAGGGTAAGGTGGGGCTATTCTCGCCACTTTTTTTCACAATTTTATATTTCCATGAAAATTGAAAAAAAATCAGGAATGTTTGGTATCATTTTGTAGCTTGTCTTTTTACCTAACTTTTATAGAAGAAATGTTTTTGGTTTGATCCCCTTTGGGATCCGATATAGCCCTTGGGGCGGAATCCAAAAATGGTGGGGCTATTCGCACCACCACATGGGGTAATTCGCGCCGTCCGCATTTTCAGTGTTTTAAATGTGTTTATCATCAGAAAAAGTGTTAGTGTTAGATTAGTACATCCTTCGCTGATGTTGTGTCAAAATTTCATGGGATTTGGACCGCTAGAAGCGAAGTTATTACGCCTAAAGTGACACTACCTTTTTTCATCGGTCGACAGGCGAATTTTGGCCCAAAATTCGAAAAAATGACTTTGCGCCGATTTTTATTTATCTAAGTAGTAGTCCACGCATTATCAAACCCGTGGTACCGTTGGAAAGGTAATTGATGGTGCTACAAAAATACTCAGTCAAACACCCCTTCCGACCCCATTGAGGTCCCCAAAAACACGCCGTGTTTGTGGCGCGAATAGCCCCACAGCATGTATTACTGTTTGAAGCTCGATTCAGCCACAAAAATTTAAAATATTCAAAACAAATTCATATCCATAAGAAAGAGCTGGTGATACGCTACAAAATACATCAACTCGTTTTAAAAAAATATTAAATTTTAATGGTCAAAGCTGAAATTCTGTGAGCTCAAAAAATGAACTCAGTACTAGCACAAAACACATTTATGCTTGTAGCTGTCTGTACTTGGCTGAGAAATGTTCGGTTGTGCAACCAAATATGCAGTTTTTTACGCTCTTTCAAATGATACTAGAACTTTTTGTATATATATTGCCGTTTTCGATAAAAGGCCGAAATAGCCCCACGGGGCGAATAGCCCCACCTTACCCTAAACCAATGTTATTTCACCGGCGTTCCGACGTTTTCATAGAAACATCCCATGTAGACGGTCGCAACACAGCCAGAAATCGAAAAAAAAGTTGAACACATTTTTTTGGATTCTAATATAGTTTTTTGTGTGCAAAATCCATTGGTGTTATCGGCACATCGAAATCACTTTAATAAATGAATGAATGAAATCAAACTGAAAAATGCAGCATGAACAGAACAATCGAAAATATATAACAAAGAAGCAATATGCGAAAGAACGTAACGTGGAAAAGTAGATTCTTAAAAACGCAACATGAATTTGCGCGACACTGAAGCGTGTCATGAAAATACTTTAGCAACCGCAGCTCATGTAATATTCATGTCGACTGGAGATTCATGTTGCGTTTTTACGAAATAATTTTTCATGTTCGGTTCTTGATATAACAGATATGTATTCCCATTTTTATGCTCATCGACACATTTGTTTGGAAGCTACCCTTATTTTTGTTCCGATCCACCTGAAACTTTCGGAGATTTCATTTTTCAGTGAAATAATACACTGTAAGATTCTGAAAGTTTCATGGTGATCGCAGTATCATAAGTAAGTTTTTTGGTTGCATGGTTTTGTGGAATCCCTGTGGACCCAGAATCCAAACTTTGAGGGCGATGAGGCACGGGTAAACGTTATCCGATCGTGACAAAAATTTACAGGGCTCATTTTTATGGTCAATCTCCTATGAAAATGAATTTGACATGTGAAATTCGAAAATTATCCGAAAAAAACCACCCCATTATACTGTAGTAACGAAAAAATGTACGGTTCAACACATGTAGGTCAGATTTTAGTTGCTGGAGACTCTCCAGTGGAGATAAAGGTGTCAATAGGACAGATTTTGTCCGTCCGTTCCTTTGTGATTTTTTTTGGACGGACAATTTCATTCTGTCCGTCCGTTTGGGATTTAAGGACGAACAATTTCATTTTTTTGTCCGTTCATGGATTTAGGACGGACGGACAAAATATACATATGTCCGTTTGACTCCTTTATGATATTTTGTATAAAACAATATCAGAAATGAATTCTCCGTCGAAAATTAAGTGAAAATAGCTTATCAGATGACGATCAAAATGCTAAACGGACGAACAAAATTAAACTGTTCCTAAACGGACAGGACAAAACCAAATTGTCCGTCCTTAGATCCTAAACGGACGGACGGACATGGAAAACCTGTCCGCTGTCCGTCCTTTTGCCACCTTTAAGTGGAGAGCCGATATTAACCGCATACTTCGTTTTGGTAAGTTGGTGGATTCAGTGGAAACAAAATGTTTTTCAAATTTTTTATCAGTGATGTTGAAAAAAATGGTCGAAAATGGCCTCTTACGATGTTTTTGTCTTCAACAACTACCATTTTTTTCGTCGAAAATATGGGTGACTGAACACTTGAACAGCAGTTTTCCTACAAATTTGGTCTAAAATCGACATTTCTTCATAAAACTATCGATCGATTGAAAGATTGATACAAAATCGCATAGAAACCCCCCGTACAATGGCCTACATCTACCCAGTTTTTGACGAAAAATCGTTTCAAAGCTGCACTTGTTACGGTTTTATATGATATTAGTGTCAAAAAATACGATTGTTTCAAAACAAATGAGCGATTGACGCCCATGAGCTTCGGTTCCATGGCTAAATCACCGAATAGAGCCAACAATTTCTGCCTTTGCTACCTTTGAACTCCTACTATGATCCCTCATGAACATTTTGAGTACTGACCAAGTCGAGTGATGTTTTCACATATTTCTAGCCTCATATTCGGTTGATTCGATTTCAACTCTCAAATATACGACTTTTCGTCGAAAAATCCTCAAATACACACTTTTTAGAGTTGGTATTTTGGTGGAAAGTTATTTTTTCTCGAAAATAAGGGGAGTCCCCTCTGTCAAAAACTCGAAAAAACGATTTTTTGAGGTGCCTCCCGAACAAAAATGATAATTTACCAGGAAAAACGTATGTTTTGTTCGAGAATTACCTCAAAGGTTATTTTCGAGAAATATGTGAAAACATCACTCGACTTGTTCATGTATGTAGATTTTGTATCAATCTTTCAATGGTTCGATAATTTTATAAAAAAATATCAATTGAACCCGTGAGCATAAAAACAACGTATTGACTCTTCGCCGATGAATACGAAACGCAAAAAAATCGCCGAACAAAGTGAAACACCAATCTGTTATTGGATCAATATGAAGCATGAAATCGTTGGCTACTATTTTATTCACGTTGCGCTTTGTTTCGATGCGCGGCAAGTGTTTCATTTTGTTCGAGTAACAGAACGTTGTATCACTTTGTTCGGCGACGCGCTCAATGTACTGTTTTGGAAAAATATGCATGATTTGATACAGTTTTGAGTCCATTGGTATGATGATTCATTTTAACACAACACCCATTCTATTTCGCTTACACTTACGTGCACTTTAACGTTGCTGAAACATGTACGTTCTTGTTTCTTTACTGCGCACATTTTTTTAACAGTAAAGCAGACTACTTTGTTATACGGGTAAAAATTGCACGTAAGTGTGAGCGAAATAGAATGGGTGTTTTGCGTCCGTGTTTTGGCCATGTATAGATTTCACTATATAAACCAATGTATTCACAGCGGCGTGAACCCGCGTTCCGAGGATTTCATACAAACTTCCCATGTAGACGATCCGAAATAGGCAACAGTCGAAAAAAAAAGTTTAAATTGTTTTCGATTTTCATATAGTATTTTTTTCTGCTCTATTGGTATTATCGGCACATCGAAATTCGCACTCCTTATCAGTTAATTTTCACTTCATAGACAAATCACGACCAAAACCACCATTAAAATGAATCATCATACCAATGGACTCAAAATTGTATCAAACATTTTTGTTTCAATTAAAGTGAAACACAATTTCTATAGTCAGCCGATATTTCACGATTCACTTTCAAGCGAACAGAATTTATGTTGCACTCGCACAAAACTGTATCAAATCATGCATATTTTTTTAAAACAGTACATTGAGCGCGTCGCCGAACAAAGTGATACAACGTTCTGTTACTGGAACAAAATGAAACACTTGCCGCGCTTCGAAACAAAGCGCAACGTAAATAAAATAGTGGCCAACGATTTCATGTTTCATATTGATCCAATAACAGATTGGTGTTTCACTTTGTTCGGCGATTTTTTTGCGTTTCGTATTCATCGGCGAAGAGTCAATACGTTGTTTTTATGCTCACGGGTTCAATTCTCGATCAAATTTGTCGAAGACAAAAACGTCATAAGAGGCTATTTTCGACCATTTTTTTTCAACATAACTGATGAACAGTTATTAAAGGGTCGTTCTTGATATCAATCCATTAACTTACCAAAACGAAATAATTACATTCGTCTCCTACTAAAATCTGAAATTCATGTGTAGAATCGTTCATTTCAAAAGCTGTAAATGTTACTACAGTGTTATATATGTCATGTAATAAACATGAATGCAGGGTGTAACAGAATTGCGTGCAAATATTTAAACTACATATTTTTCCGCCGGCCAAAACGTTGTCTTAGAGGCCGAGTTCGGAAAAGTGGTTCTCGCATTTTGGAAAGGTCCTGACGTCAGAAATACGTAGTTAAAATTAATGTACGCAATTCTGTTACACCCTGTAATTAAAAAATTATTTCATTTATTTTTATTTCATTTTACCATCAAAAATGAATTCAAGTTCATGCGACGTAATACTGTATTTTCCATTTGAGAAACTCGTAAGAATATTCGTAGCAACTCCTTATCTTTTTCCAGATTAGCAAGCAGTAAGCTCGCAGCAGCCTGTTGTATACAATAGGTTTCAAATGCTGTAAGCATTGGTGTGGTCTCCAGGATGATCTTTTTCAATTGAAGAATTGAAGGTTTTATATTCCTATTTATTATTTTATTTTTCATTATTTCATATTACCTTTCCTATGTCAACAGAGAAGAGATCATCATCACACTCCTTGATAGCTGTGTCAAGCGCATCTCTTATTTTTGCACATAATACTTCACTGTTTTCAAGTAGTTCTTCGATGTTCAAAAATATTGCGGATAGTTGCTCCTGTGAAAGTAGGCCGGCTACCAACATTGGGCGATAAAACTCATCAATTATGATCTGTAAGTCTCGAGTATACTTCTTTTCGGTTTCGATGAATTCCCACAGAATTTCGCGACGTTCAGCACGTTTCTTGCAACAACTTCGGCATATAATTGGCGTATAAATATCTGCCCCATCGAGTATTTGAATTGGATCATCTATGAAATGAAAATATTTGATTCATGATATTTATGTTATAAAGTGAAATAGTGAATATCACTTTGATTGTCCTTTGAGTTTGCAATATATTCCTCCCCCTTGGGGCTTACAACGCCCGAAAAGTATTTTTTATGAAAACTGGATTGTGATAAGAGATAACGATTTGGTATCTTCAGCAAAGTTGTAGGAGACCTTCAGTACTACAACTTCGCCGAAGACACCAAGTCGCTATCTCCTATCACGGTCCAGTTTCCATGAAAAAATACACTTGGGGAGCTGTAGGCCCCATGGGACAGGCAACGCACATGTGTGCTTCAGAGGCAATATCTTACACATGCTTACACATAAACGTATATGAAATTGTGTGTAGCTAAAGGATCAAGCTATCGAATGGCACCAATTTCAATGTGTTTGTTTGGTTTTTGTTAGTTTTATTTGTATTTCAAAACCGCCTCCAGCGTTGTACGCCCCAGGGACAGACAAAGTGATATGAATATAAAAGGCTAATGTGGATTTTGGGATAAAATTTAAAGGGCCAGCATATCCGCTAGGTATCATTTCAGTCGGTTGATGTTGAACGAAAAATCAAGTTCGAAGTGCTACCAGCGCCATAAACAAAACCGTTATGAATCTGATTTTTTTTTCGATACAAAATAATCTAAAAATATCTTCTATTAAAAAAAGTTAGAATCAAATTGCAGATTCTATTTCTCAACGCACAGTTTATAAAAATATTTTATTTGCATCAATCAAATTCAGAAAAACTACAATCCATTTCAAATGATTTCCATTTGGAATGTGAAACGACAACGCAGTTGTCACTTGTAAATATGGCGACTGGAGTGTATATGTATATCCGTTGACTTACGTAAGATGGCGCTGTTGATTGCGAACTTTCGAACTTCAAATGGAAATCATTTGCAGTGGAATAATTATAGTTTTTCTAAGTTTACTGATGCAAATAAAATATTTTTAATAAACTGTGAGTTCAGAAATGGAATTTACAATTTTATTCTAACTTTTTTTTCATTAGAAGATGTTTACGGATTATTTTGTATTGAAAAAAAAGTCAGACTCACAACGGTTTTGTTTGTGGCGATGGTAGCGATTCAAGCGTCATATGATAGCCTTTTAAAATTTATACCAAATGTCTTAATTCAATTCGCCTTTACTGAATAAAAAAAACACTTACCACAGTCTTCACACAAAAAAACCTTTTTATTTTCTAAAACACTAGGTTGGTACTTTGTTCGTGAAGTTTTGCTTGTTTCAGATCCCACTCCAGAATCGTTTCGTTCGATACTCGCTATACATTTGTCATTGCCATATGCTCTTAGTTCATTCATATTTTGCGGGATGTCTCGTATTATATTTAAAGCTTTCCCATTATGTTCAGGTACCTTTTCTAGAGATATTACATCATCATCTGTGGAACGACGGCAAAACTTGAACGGAACTTCTTCTGCAACAAAGATCCGATTTTTCGCATCAACTAAATACGATAATATATCGTGTTTTGTAGCTCCTAAAAACATTGGTTTATAGTATTTATCTAGAGAACTATTGGAAATCGGCGGTGGATTTGTTGGTAAAGGTGGAGGTTTTTCGTTAATTTCTTCGTAGATTGGATCACAATTTATAGATTCGTATTGATGATTTTGTGAGTCAGATGCTGACGATTGGCCGTTTTTCCATAATGATGCATCGACGAGCATTTCGTGGAGCTTCTGGGCAGAATACAATTTCTTAATATTTATGTTACTAAATAATTCCTTTTGTTGAAAGTCGTCGGAATTTGACACATGTAGGTCATTCAACTTGAATACTGTATTTGTTGCATCGTACTTAGAGCGTTCTTCTTTGATTATATCATGTAAAGATGATATGAATTGTTTATCTGTGTCTTTGGTAGATCTAGCGCTGAAATTGTATTTGCCTATGCGCAGCCGAACCAACGAATTCTCTATAATATTTGCAATAGTCTTTGCCTCCAGGCCATAGAACATATGACTCAAGTAAGGGTCGCTTAAAAGTTTCAGTATAAAACTATCTGCAAAAGGTCTTGGTGCACTCATACTGCCATTTGATTGTTCACCAGACCCACTTTTTGTCGTAAATTCAGTCGATTCATTTTCTTCTGAAAATACTCCATCACTTTGTGTACTGTGTGCATAGTCCAAGCAAATTAACATTTTCGTTTTTTCTATATTCGTTGAAACGATTTCGAGTATATCGATGTTCTTTGAAGTCGCACTGTCTTTATCATGACAAACAATCGCCATTTCCGTTGTTGAAGTTTGAGAAATATTTTCCAAGTTATTCTGCTTTTCTTCGACATCTTTTTGACTGTCTTTGTCATCAATTTGGTGTAAGTTATTTTTTATCAATACAGACGAATGATGATTTTTGACATGTTCGTTTACGTTCACAGTTGATGAACATGCTTCATTGTTTATTGTTATTGAAGTTTTTTGAATTGTTGAGTTCAATGGATCATTTGTTTCCTTGATTATTGGATGAATTTGGATTTTGTTCTTATTGATCGTTGACACAGGCAATAAACCAAAAATTCGTGAAGCTTTGGCTTCATCAACCTTGGAAATTGATGAAACATGTTTCGTTGATTTTCCTGGAAGTTTTACAGTGTTATAAAGGTGAGGAATCGAATCACAATATAAAACAATAAAGTAACTTTACTACTTTGCTGACGGGGTGGACGTTGTGGTGCAGTTTTATTGTGACAAAAAATTGGCAATTTTGGTGGGGGGCATGTTGGTCGTGCAATTTCGGTGGGATATGATGATCCATTTGGTTTCTGAAAAAGTTGTTGCGGACTTGCTCTCTTCGATTTTGTTCTTAATGCAGTCGTATCTTTGAAGTTAGGAGCTTCGTTCGAGTCCTTATCACGTCGATCACTCATTGAGCGCATTACAGGTTTTCTTCTTTGACTGCTATTTAAACCTAGAATAATTTTGTAAACAACCAAATTAAACGGTTTCGATAAGAGTCGGTGTACGTAAATATATTTAATCACTTGCCGGCTTCTAAATTCATATGACCTTTGGCTGAACTTACGGGAACTTCTTCTTCAAATATTTTATCATTATACGGGACATTCGAGTTGTTTTGCTTACCAAAATCACTCAAAATATAGTTGCTGTTATTTTCTTTCGATCGCGGTAGTTCAGGTAAAGTATTAAATTGCACTCTTTTGGAGCGCCCTACTGTTAAAGTTGTTACATCATCGACGCGTACTGATTTTGTTTCCTTGATTATCTTCTTAAGGCCATTTTGCATCATATTCACTTTTAAAGAAGATTTCATGAAGTTTGACTTTTCACCAGGAAATTCTGTTTCAAGCAATTTACTAGTATCCCAATTTTTCAGTATCTTATTCGGAATCGATTTAACTGACAACGGTAAAGATTCCAATGTTGGAGGAGGGGGCGGTTGCAAACAAGAAGATTTTGGCTTTATTATTTCAATTTCAGTTGGTCGATTAGAAGTCGAAACGTCCAAAATATTGAATCGACCAATCTCATTTATTGTCGTTCCCCTTGTATCGTTTGCAGATAGTTCATTTCTTCGCATAAGATCATACATACTCGCAGATGGTGAAAATTCATTATTATGTAATGTGGACGAAATCAACTCGTATGGATTAAGAATTGAACGATTGTAGTAAAATTCTGATGGTATTATTGGAGAAAATGAATCGGAATTTCGAGTTGATTTATTCCCAAATGGTCGAGTTGGTTTAATTAACAGCATATCATTCGGAACGTTTGGAATTTGGTTGCATTGTTGTTGTGACTCCTGAAATAATAATCGTTTTTCAAAAAATTATCCCGTTTTCGTCATTCTTAAAACGCAAAGCGTGTTATGAGCTGGAATCAGCATTGCAAACTGACGTCAGCTGCTGAGTTGGAAGTGAATCTTGTGGAGCAGGTTGACATCAACTGACCCAATTAGCTCTGGAAGCAGAAATGTTTAGCATGTATCCCTTTAGGTTGCTAAATGCCATTATTTCTTCAACATTTCTTATGGATTAGCATCATGATAAAATGGGATATTCTGGAGTTGAATACGTGGATCCAACCTGGTCCGATGTGTTCTGGAAGCAAAGTCATCCAGTCATCCAGTCATCCCTATGGGAATTCTGAATCGCAATATTTTTGTTAGATTCCACTCAGAACAGCCTCAAATTTAACTTTGCAAATCTCGAAGGAAATATGAATTTTGTACTGTAGATGCGTTACAATAACCCAAGGCATGCGAGTCTAACCTGAGCTCAGTAGATGACGCTAGTTAGTGCTGTTGATTTCAGCTCATAACACGCTCTGTTCAAACGAAAATGTTGCGTTATTATTGATGAAAAAACAACTATGAAACTATACTGAAAATTATGAAAACTATGTTCTATTTAGTTTATTGTATGCCTGCCTAAAGATGCAATTACTCACAACTATAACACATTTCTCTTATTCAACATAATTGATATATCAGTGTATACACTAAAGTCGCTGAGATCGTTTTCATCGCATTTTAAGCAAGAAAAATGGTTTTCCCTCGATTTTCTGAATGCAAATTTTCCGAAAAATTAGTTTTCTTAATTTTATTTTTCCGAAAAATCAACTTTATGAAAGTAAACTTTCTACAAAATCTTTTTAAGAAAAAAGCAACGACTTTTTTTACCGGTAGCGGAGTGGTGCAATGCACCAGAGCGCAAACGATTTGAGGTGCTCGAGCGCCATATGATTTTTTTTCAGGTATTTTAAATTCAAATCGAATGAGAGAAGTAAGGGCGCGAGATTTCATTGTCTCTACATGACAGCGCTTCTGGCGCACAAGCGATTCGGCGCGCTTGTTCGATTTGAATTCTGAATTACTAAAAAACAGTTCCGTGTTTGTGTTTTCCCCAACATGAAATCCGAAAAGAAAGATATATTGTAATAAGCCAATGAAAAATAGCATTCAAGAATAGAAAACTCATGTCTGGCTCATGGTTGTTGAATGTCATTCAATGCCACTAAGCTGTCGACATCTCTCTCCGGCTATACGGCAAATAACAGAACCAACACTGAACATGAAAATGACATGTTCAATAGTGTTTGGGTCACTTTTGTCGTTTCTTGTTGTTATTTTACATGTAAAATCAATGGTATTGAACGAGGATAGTCTGGCTGCCCCACTGTTTCAGTTAAGGGCGCTAAAAAATTTTTGCACCAGGGCGCGAGCGCAGCAAAAAGAGTCACTGGAAACAAGACCAAATACTTTCATCGGAAAAGGAAAAAAGTCATTAAACCGATTAATTTCTTATTCATTTTTTCATTTACATATTCATAGAAATGTACATTGGCTCTTGGTTTACCATGGCCAAAACGCATGCACCAGAGATGTGCACGCTCAAAATCCTCAGATGAGGATCAAATCTGAAAATGGAAGATGGGTCTCGAAACACTTTTGGAAAAAGTGAAGATCTCAAAAATGGTCCTCACTTTTGAAAACCTATTCTATCTAGTTTAAACTGAGTTTTGCGGCCAATTGGGGGTCTAAAGAACGAGGCGTGAATTCTTGCAGATTTTTATACCAGTGTGCTTTCAAGCAGTAGTGGAGAAGTTACTTACTCAAATACACTGTACTTCAGTACTATTGATTGGTAAATAATCATGGCGGCTCCATATTATTGCAAAAAGCACAAATGGTATAAAGCCTTCACACGTTCTTTGAAAATTTCCCCTCAGAAAAAAAACACGTGTAGGAAATCGAATTTTGAAAACTCATTCTATCTCGTGTGAAGCGTTTTAGAAAAATTGAAAAAAATGAAGACTAAAAAAAGGTCCTCTCCTTTCCAGATGGGGAGTCTTGAATTTAATTTTTTTTTATGATTGTTTTAGCGCATATTGAACGGACTCTATATTTTGTGTATGTATTGGAATTCCATTCGATTTCAGATAATTTTGAACAAACTCGATCAAGTTGGCCGGTTTAGTCAGTCGAACATAGTAGCTATGATTCTATTCTCTAGTGATTCAAATTCGAACCATAGTACGTAGAAAGTATAGTAAAAATGTTCAAAAATAGTTAACTGTATTTAAAATAATTAAAATGCCTAGAAAGTTTACTAGAAAATTGCTGTTGACAAATATCCGAGAACAATCAAAACTATTGTTTTAAGGTGTGAAAAATGTGTCTAATTTCGAAAGAAAATAATTAATTCTGTCAAATTTTGTTTTCCGCGTAATTTCTTGTTGATAACTAATGAACCGCTTGAAGTAGACTAAAAGTGTAAGAGACACGCTTACGGATAAAAATGTAGTTGTAAACATTGTGATATGACGTATCATTTACAGTATGTAGCCTTTTTTCTATTGCCCATCTAACGGAGGAAATCTAGAGAGTTAAATGTCCCTTAAATTGTATGGAGAAATATGACTAAATGTCAAAAATCTAGTGATATTGAGAAAATTTGCAACAGTGTTCAGGTCACAAATCTATTAGTGAGACGTAAAAGAACGCAAGTTGGTCCAACTTCGTAGCAATAAAGAGAAGTATGTTTCATTGCAACTAATAATGGTTAAAAGAATGTATGTTCGTTTTTAGCGGGAAAAGCGCGAAAAATGATAAGGAAAAAAAGTTTTATATAAAATTTGCTTTTTTATGTGAGCGATTTGCGCGCAACTGATAAGAGATAAGAGATAGATGTCTTCAGCAATGTTATAGAAGACTTCGAGTATTACAACTTTGTCGAAGACACCAAGTTGTTATCTCTTATCAGTTGAACGGAAACCGTGAAAAATCGCGGAGGCTCGACGGGATGCCAACATACTTCCTTTTAACGCAGATAGAATCAACAGAAAACATACTTTCCTTTTCAAAAATATAAATCGACAAAAAACATACATTCTTTTACGTCTCACGAATAGAAATGCATGTCTATATTTTTGAATAAATTAAAGTATAATAGACATTTTGGCGGTGACATACAATGTATTTGTTCGCACTAAAGACAGCTAGTACGTGAACGAAGTTAGACAGCAGTTAATGCGAGAGGGACAAAATCTGACACCGCCAATACTTTGCAAAAATCTCAGCCGTTCTTTCAAATTTATTATAAACAAAGGGTGAATATAATGCATACCGGGCAACGCAGCCAACTTCACGTTGGTTACTACTGAAACCCATTGACGTATGCTTGTGATTGAAAAAGAAACAAAATAATGTTAATCCAAATGGAAAATAGTTCCAAAAAAATTGGAAAAAATATTTCCTGAAAGAGTACCTTTTCTACTTATATTTAGCCAAATTTAAAAGAAATCGTAGGTCTTGTTTCGCTACAGTAGTGTTCTAAAATGTATTCCTTTCAATAACTTCATACTTCCATTCTGATAAAACAGCAAAGTTTTGTAGCGAAACAAAACCGACGATTTTTTTTTTTAATTTGGCTAAATATAAGCAGAAAAGGTACTCTTTTAAGAAATATGTTTTCTAATTTTTTCTTGAAACTACTTTTCGTTACTTTTTTTTTGTTTATTTTTCAATCAGAAGCATACGTCAATCGCAACGTAAAGTGGCACAAGCTCGTACCATTTTTCGCATACACACGCGTATGAACGCGGCGATTGAATGCAGAAAATGGGACATGCTTGTGCCACTTTGCGTTACGATTGATTGTAGTTGACCGGGCAACCGCTTTGACGTGGCGCTCACAACAATGTTGCCCCATTTATTTTGATTATAAATAATATGTCGGATTATTCATTATTAGTCATTATTTGAAAAATATATTACCATGCATAGGAGTCGTGATTGGCGTAAAAAGTTGTATGGGTCATTTTCTCTACACAAAAGTCTTGGCCTTTGACGCTCATATGATAATGCTGAAGGCAATCGAACTGTTCCAAAACAATTTCTCGTTACTGCCGAATCTAATACATACGGAGTTGACAACATTCGTACAGTGCCTCCAATCGGTGCAAATGGTAATTTAATTCCTTTGCATTGCTTGCATGTGGTTTTCTTTGTCGGTTTCGCTGTTCCGCGCAAGTAGTCAGGGCAGGAGCAAAGAAAATGAATTTTATCGGGCATTATCATACTATAAATATATTCCTTTGTACGAATATGTGTTCATTTCACTCTATTTCATCTGAAAAAAAAAACAATATATAAATCGTAAATTATCGATAGTAAATGTTTCAATCAGAGAGTGCATATGTGCTGCTGAGCAGATCTGAGCTGAGCTGAATTTACCTGAAGCGGTATTCAAACGCACTTACGTACACAAAATAACGAACTGTTCCAGTGTAGGATATACAATACACTCAGAAAACCTGAACCGGGCTCAATAACCACAGTTGAAGCTGTCACTGAAT
>NW_022598479.1:0-17190 GCF_009176505.1 Sitodiplosis mosellana | reverse complement strand
TTCAGAGTTTTATGATAAATATTTTCATGGCTTACTTTTTGGAGGTGGATAAACTCCGGTTTTTTAGTCGATTAGTCATAAGATAAGAAAGATAATTTGCTTTTTGGTAATTTGAACCCCTAAATAGCGGAAACTTTGGACCATAACGATTTTAAAACCTCTTTTTAGCGAAAACTCTGTTTAACGGAAACCTCCAGATAACGGAAAATTTTCTCGCACCATGCGATTCCGTTATAGAGAGGTTTTACTGTATTAAAAGTAGAGTGAAACTGGATACTTGAGATTCTGCATTGACATTTCCGATTGTAAATATGACAACAATTCATATGCGTGTGCTGTCAAAGTCACTTTGTGATGCGTCATTCACATTAATGCTTTGACTGATTGTGGTGAACAGTGGTGAGATTGGAAACGCCATACATTTTATATACATTAGTTGTTTGGGAATTATATTCATTTATTTTCTTTTATTGTTGATATTCGGGCTCTGCAAAGCCTAGGCTTCATCCACGATTTGTTTTCCAAAGAAATATTTCGAAAAAATCGTGAGTTTGCACTGTCAACACTTGTGTGGTTTTTCATATGATTTTAAAGTCATCAAATATTGCCACCCGTTCACACATTCAATGAACTTGCTACACAAAGTGATAGTTTAGTTCATTGGTGACGTTTTTCAATCCGCCATACGTTTTTATATGTGTCAAGAATTCAACCAAGTTCGTCGTTCTTTGAACCTTTTTCTTTAACCCTTTGACGACCTTTGGGACACATATGTCCCATTTTGTTTTTCGTCAATAATTTCCACATTTTTAGACCGATTTCGATAAAATTGGTTTCTTTTGAAAGAGAATGAATGTAGCTACCAGAAAGTACCATAATATTGGATATTTTACATCACTGTGCTCAAATAGAACACTTCAAAGTCGAAAAATCTTAACTTTTTTTTCAAATTCCGCCAAACCCTATATAATTTGAAGGGTACAACTTTTAAAGCTGAAAATTGAAAATGTTGTACGGAGTGTCTGTTACTTTCTAAGGATAATCGCCTTTTCTACAAAAAATTTTGTTTCAAATTTTTATTGCTTTTGGCGTGATGGGACATATGTGTCCCATTGGTCGGTAAAGGTAAATAATTACCACTGATTTCCCTGTATTTCAACCACTTTTCGCGAATTTTGAAACACACAAATTTACAAAAAGATCGTTAAATTCGTGATAAAATGGGCACAACAAAGCATGATTCAAACCATTTTTGGTTTAAAACGATTCTATAAATTTTAAAAATGGAAAAGATTTTACACGTAGTTCTTATGGGAGACATATTTTTTTCATAGAAAAATAAAGGTAAATAGTTACCTTTACCGACCAATGGGACACATATGTCACAATTTGATAACACAATTTTGTTAATATTTTTGGGATCGCTGAGCACGAATCTGCAATCAGAATTGCAAAATTCCCAGCCGTTCAGTTTTGGTCGTCAAAGGGTTAAGAATATGTATTTAACCTACTGATTTTGTAAATTTTTGATAGAAGTTTACGCCCTCGAAAAAGAGTCCACAAAAAGTCGAAAAATGACAAAAAAAAATCGCAAATTTGACAATTTTGATAAGAAAAAATAATCCAAATTCCATGAAATTCTCAGAATACTAGGCGGATTGAAAATGACCTGAAAAAATGAATGAAATTTTAATTTTTCAAGTAATCCATATCTTTTTCAAAAAATACAATCTTTTTCAGGAATCCAGTCAAAATTTGAGCCAAATCCGACCATCAGTTCTCAAATTATAACACTTTGAATGGCGCTACTTGTGAGTTTTTCAAAACCATGAAAAAACTGCATTTCTCCTGGCGATTTAGCACTTATATTTCAGAACAAAAACAAATAGAAATATCAAACCCATACTAGGGCTAGTTTATGGTATCCTTGGACTTTCGAAATCAATCATTAGATATAGAAGAATTGTATTTATACATAGTCATAAGTATAGAAGTAAAGTAATAAGTAATATATTACTATTTCCTATTACTATTACGGGCTATTACAAAAATAGGCTATTACATTTACCTATTACTTTTCCTATTACTTTTGTAAAGGGTTAACCTATTACTTCTACTATTACTATTACATGTAATAGGAAAAGTAATAGTAATAGGTTCATCCTATTACAAAAGTAATAGGAAAAGTAATAGGTAAATGCGGGGCCCAGAAACGCGTAGTTATGTTCTGTGTGCTGCCACAAGTAACTACGCGCCCCACGTAGTATCTATTATGATCTATTACGTTTCTCAACAAAAATGAAAAATATCTTCAGTTGCTTTATGATTTCCTGTAAAAGTTTTTGAATAATAATTTCGCATTTTTTTCAAATTCCTTTTTCAATGAACATTATTTGAATCTAAAACTCGTTAAGATAAGTTCTATGACTTTTTACCACTTTTCCGTTCAATGATTCCTGGATTTTTCAATTTGTTTTCTCACGCCATTGTAAATTCTACCCAAACTAGGTCATTAAAACCCATGTCTAGAAACTTCATTTTCTATATAAAAATTATCCAAATAAATTGAATGAAATGTTAAATGAATGTTCAATTTTGCGTGATTTTACGTTTAGCATTGCTACACAGCATGTTTTGTTGATCTTCCAGTATATAACGTACTAGAATAAACTGATTGAAACTAGTACAATTAGCATTTGCCACCATTTTTATTTAATTATTATTCATATTTTTGACATTTTGAACAATCAAAATAAAATTGAAGTGAGGTTTATTTTGTCACGTTTTGTCGGGAGTTGTTTTCCATAAACATATGTACCGTAAAAATTAAAAATAAACTTTGTCGGACAAATCCCAATCTGAATACATTCTACTGTTTACTGGAATAGAAGTTTTATTCCCTGCTTCAAAGTCTGTACGGAAATATAAGTAAACTGATTAAGTATACCATGACGCTCGATGCATTGTATTGTAAACTATACTTTACAAGTAAAAATGATCAATTCTTCATCCAATTTACTTGGAATTTGGTGAAGATGACTTTTGTGATACAAAAATAAAATTCCAATATCCAAATAGCAGTTATATCGGAAGAAAAGCATAGTGGCAGAATGAAATCTTCAATTTTTCACTGATTTTTGAAGGTGGACCAAAAAATTTGTTTGGGAAGTACTCGAATAGATTGTCCGATTGTATTGGAATTGTATATGGCAACTGTCGTGAGTAAAGAAAAGTTCCACAATGGGTAGCGATTTTCGAACAAGTTCTGTCTTTTTTGAGCCCATTTCTATTCATTGATTCCTGGATTTTTCATTCACTCATTTCACTTCAATCTCGACTCTATCCAAACAAGGCCATCGAAACCAATATATTGGCACTTGATTTTCCTTGTAGTTCTTTGTAAAATGATTGTTATCATCTCTACAAAGAAGGAAAATCAACTGAATTTGAAGTGAAATGAGTGAATGAAAAATCCAGGAATCAATGAATAGAAACGAGCTCAAAAATGATAGAAGACATTTGGAGATTGCTACCAAACTCTCAGATCTTCATTTCTTTGCTCATGGCAGTAGCCAAGAGCAATTCCAACACAATCGGATAAGCTATTCGAGTCCAGTATAAGAGGAAAATTGAGGAACCTCTCCATTGAAAAATCAGAAATTCTACCTTGTAAAGTATAGTTTACATGTGCAGAATGTGTACTACATAGTGAACTTCAGATGCATAGTATATAATACAGCGTATGTAGCAAGGCATTGCACTTGTTACGCATATATTTTATATATTAAAAACAAGAATTTGCCATTTTCCATAATTATTTTCCCTCAAATTCCACTTTGTAAAGTATAGTTTACATGTGTAGAAAATGTGCTACTAAATTCAAATATATACACGGTACATGACGACATAATATTTTTAAATTCAAATTTGAATTATACGCTATCGAATCAAACTTTCAATGCGTGTAATTCAAATTTGAACTTGAAAATTGTTGTGTTGTCGTGTTCCTTGTATACAACTGAATTTCACTATGTAGCAAAAATGCTAAAAAAGTGCTGTACTTTGCAAGGTAGAATTTGCAAGGTAGAATTTGTAGTACTAGATCCGCTGTCAAAGTATACTTGCGTTCACTACGTTGGGCGCGTAGTATACGTTTGAAGTTTCGTTTCCACGCCCCGGGTAAATGTAATAGCCTATTTTTGTAATAGCCTGTAATAGTAATAGTAATAGTAATGCCTATTACATTCCTATTATTTTTTCAAAAAATTTTTTTTTCCAAAGTTTCATATAAAGAAAAAAAATTTCACGCCAGACGCATTTTTTATGAGAAAGAATGAGTCTGCCAAAAAAATCTAAATTTTTTACATGAAACTTTTTCTTTAAAAAAATCGGAAAGTTTCATGTAAAAAATTTAGATTTTTTTGGCAGACTCATTCTTTCTCATAAAAAATGCGTCTGGCGTGAAATTTTTTTTCTTTATATGAAACTTTGGAAAAAAAAATTTTTTGAAAAAATAATAGGAATGTAATAGGCATTACTATTACTATTACTATTACAGGCTATTACAAAAATAGGCTATTACATTTACCTATTACTTTTGTGACATGGTGAACCTATTAGATGTAATAGTAATAGTAATAGTAATAGGTAGTTTTTTTTACAAAAGTAATAGGAAAATAATAGTAATAGGTGATCCTATTACAAAAGTAATAGTAATAGTAATAGGTAATAGGCATTACATTTTTTTACTTCTATAGTCATAAGAGCAATTTTGTTGATAAACCTCTAAATTGCTAAAAATATGTGGTTTTGGAAGAAATCATTGCCAAAATCCATTAAGTGATATTGGAATTCTCAAATATGATAGTGCATAAATTTACTAAGACCATAGGGCAACTAACCCAGGTACAGTTTTAACTTTGTATGGATATATGCATATGGAATACTCAATCGAAAAAATCTTGCCGCATTTTTGGTTATGGAGCAAAAGGAACAATTTTTTGAGGATTCGAATCCCCGTTTGGAGCTGTATAAGCGAAATTTGAATAGGTTTTTGACTTTATATATAAGAATTAATGTCTCTCGAGTTCATTTGAATAGATGCGGGCCATAAACTGTGGGTAGAAATCGCCAAAAAGGGTTTGTAGCGACCAAGGTCGCAAAATATGAGTTCGGGCATTGTTGGTGGTATTAGGTATAGAAAAATCATTATGAACCAGTGGAAAAGATGTAAAATAACATAAGAAGTCACTTATGCATCATTTTAGACCTAGCCGAATGTCAAATATTGATAAAACGTAGCAAATTTGGCGAAGAAAACTATGTTGTTCAAATGCGAGTTTCACCCATGTTAAAGAACTGTTTATATGGTGATAGAATTGAACGAAATAGGTTTCAAATTGCTTTAGTAACCATTGTGTTTTTTAGGCCCGGTCACTCTCTGAACTCTCCACATGAATATACTTGAATACAATGCACCAGAAGAAAGTTATACCGTTTAAACGGCAAAATTAGAGCATTTTTGGGAGTCTTTCACTCGCATGACTGTAACTTGGGGATTGATGGTCGGATTTGGCTCAAATTTTGACTGGATTCCTGAAAAAGATTGTAGTTTTTGAAAATGATATGGATTACTTGAAAAATTAAACTTTCATTATTTTTTCAGGTCATTTTCAATCCGCCTAGTATATTGAGTTTATGAAATAATAGTTTGGTGCAAAATTTCATAGCAATCTAATAAATTTAAGACCATTTTTTATTCACTTTCAACTTTTTTCCGTGGTTTCGTCTTACGTGGCCTAGCCCATATGCGCGTAAACATGTGTGATGCGCTATACGTGAAATGGGTGCCTCTATGCCCCACGATCCGATAGCATGAGACTTTTTACGTCACAGAAATGTGTACGTGCTTTACATGTTTATTCATGTTTAAATGATTGAAACTTGCAATTTTGACTACTTTTAGGCGTTGTTGTTGTGTTTTTCAATGCAATTAAGATAGAAACTTTGTGATTACATGTTAGTTCATGAATATTTTCACTAGTTTCGCTTCTGTACAATGTACATTGTACATCCGACAAATTGCGTATAAAAATTAATGTGGGAACATATTAAATTGAAATATACATCATTGGAAAGATCTTGAAAAGTACATAAAACATCAAAATCGATCATCATCAGTCAATGACAGATAGCTGAGGATATATGCTGAGCATAGAAACTCAGTAAGCTGAGATTGGGACATTTTGACCTTATGACGTGTAGTCCATATAAATGCATGATGAAATGCACGAAATTGTATGCGTGCCATCATAAATTTGTATGGACTACACGTCATAAAGTCAAAATGTCCCAATCTCAGCTTACTGAGTTTCTTTGCTCAGCATATATCCTCAGCTATCTGTCATTGACTGATCATCATTTTATTAACATATGGCCATTTTATCAATTTTGGCCAAAAAAAATCCAACGGGCAAATATTGGCCAAATGCCGGCCTATTTTGAAGTTTTATACCAAAATAGGCATCTACTTTTCAAGACCTTTCTAGTGATATACATAACTTTTTGATCCAACCTGCCGTTCAAAATCTCAATTTTTGACGTCAAAATCGACCATAGTGGTATTTGTATGTATATGTTTTTGCCTTAATTTTTGTGAAGAAATCAACATTGCAATCTCCGCTTTATTGAAAAAATTCCAAAAAAACTTGCTGTTGTCTTTCATATTTCGATTTCTTATGACATCTATCACATTTCAAAGTAATTTTCATACTTTTCCGATCAATAAATACTGAAATATTTACATTTAAAAATGAAAATTAAAAAAAAACTGACATTTCCCATTTAAAATTTATTATGGGCAGATGGGCACTCAGGCATCGGTTTCACGAACAACGTTAGAAAATAGATTTCACGGTTTGAAGGTTAAAGAAAAAAATAGGAGAAATCGCAGGTTGAGAACTAGCGCATAAATTTTGAATATTGCATATAAATAAATGCCAAGGGATGATTGCAATAAATATATGTCACCATTTGACATTTATGTACTTTATGATGTAATATAAGTTGCGACATAAAAGTCCCATATGTGCCCATAGCTGTGTGTGTCTGCATGAATCACTTAGCACAACCGCTAGCGCATACACGTCGTGTGCGTGCAAAATTAAAAATATTCACAAGAAATCGTGAGAATCTGTGCTAACTTAAGCAAAGTGTATAATTCTCACCATACAATAATAATATACACGGAGAATCGTATTTTATACTGATATCTGTAAACCAGTGCTACTGTTCCTAGCCCTTAGACAAATTCTACTAAAAAAATAACATCAACAGTCCACGAACAATTCAGAAATCAGTTTTATTCAACACACTCGGTAGCGTGCAAAGCATGACGCTGGCGAAGCAATTGCTTCGGGCGGCATTTTGCAAAATTCCTAATATTGATCGATTTTTTTTGGCGGCATTTTGATTCTGGGCGGTATTTTGATTTTGGGGCGCCATCTTCTATCGTTGCCTCGAGCGGCATATTTGCTTTGCACGCTGCCGACCATTGTTTTTGCAAAAATAGGGTCAAATTTGGCGTAAAAAACACATAACCTTAAAAATGTGCCACACAGACTTTTTCACCATACTCAGTTTAAAACACAAATGGCAAGGACCAAACTACAATATACAATAAAGATTTCGGGGAAAAAAATTAAATTTGTTTGTTTAATTTATCAATACTCTTGTGCGTTCTTGTTGAAACACCCTTTATTTTGATACTGAAAAACACCGAAAACAGAAGTGACATTTTTCATGGATTTTGCTATGAAATTATCATGTTTTGTTCGAGAGGTACCTCTAAAAGTCACTTTTGAGCATTTTTGGATGATAAGACTCTCCTTATTCTGGAGAAAAAATAATTTTTCATCAAGACACCAACCCTGAAAACTGTATATTTGAGGAAATTTTCAAGAAAAGTCGATTTTTCGTGATTTTCATACATTTTCGATCATTTTGGACTTTTCTGACCATATTTGACACTATCAGTGATAAATTTCGGATCTGGAAAGCTTATTTCCATGTAAAATTGTCCGCTGAACATTTTTGTAAAAGTGATCATATGCGTAAAACCATCAAAAATGGGAGTAAATGGCATGCAAATTAACTTTGACAATAAGCTGAACACTGAAAACGCCGAATTTAATAAATCGCTTAAACGAGCTAACTTTCAAAAAGTAATGATGCAGTTCTTCATTATTTGAGGCCTTCTTTCAGACCTGTGAAGGGCTCTCCAGGGACACGAGAAAAAAAAATGTGTCGTACTGTGTAATCGACCAAATTTTTAAATAGTTTAAGAGATACAGCCATAGAAGTGTGACTGTTGCTATCAAAATGAGGTTGAAATTCCGAAATGGTAGATTATTTTGCATTTGTGTCTTTGTTAAATTTATTCTACTCATCAAGAGCTAAAACTTTGCTGAACATGTCAATCCTGATAACCAACTGTCCTAAAAGATAAAAGCCTAGGGGAATATCACGCAATTTTTATTCGCAAAACTTATTTTTATCTCATTTATTTCATTAAAATCTAATGAAATCTAAGCTATTTCAAATATTTCGCAAAATCTGTATTATTCACACATATTCACCATGTGCTGACGTCATTACCGCTTCAAAAATTCTGGAAGTGGGTTTTGGTGGATCCTCAGGATCGTTTAGTACTGCTCCCGGTTCTGGAAGTGGATCCTCAGGATGGGCCAGGGCATTGTCAAACCAAGTCTGGTCCATCCTGAAGATCCACCAAAACTCACTTCCAGTGAGCAGTTCTGAACGATCCTGAGGATCCGCCAAAACCCACTTCCAGCATTAAAATATCTGCAAAAATCGACCAAAATGAAAAAAATCTCAGATATCTCGCATAATGTAATATAATTGAAATTAATTTTTAGAAAATGCAAAAATCAATAGAAATTCAATAGAATTTTTTGCGTGATATTCCCCTAGATAAAAGCTGAAGTACCACATTATTGACTTTTTTTAACATATTCATACTTTGGATTGATTTTGAGCCCATTCTGACTTACCGATTTCGTACCCTAAGCCTCCGACTGAGGATCTGAAAAACGTTGAAAAAAGACACTTTTGTATAGGAAGTACCCGAAAAAAGCATTTTGCAGGGTTTTGGTCGGTGCAAACTTATATTTTTTTGCAAAAATAATGGGAGTCTTCGTACAACCGAACACCTACTTGCCCAAAAATTTGCTCCAAAATCGACATTGCTTGAAATTTTCCCCGAAAATTACACTTTTCTATGAAAAATCACTCAGAAAGCCATTTTTTAGGGTTTCGGTCAAGGCAAACTGATGTTTCTTTGCTAACTTTGAATGTAGGACGCCCGTTTACTCACAGCGACGTTCGCAGTCACTGCATTCAGTTGCTGAGATCTCATCAGAAAATTGAATATCTATGCTGAAATGATTCTCTGATGTGGCTCGCTGGTAAGAGATTTTACTCAAATGAGGAGGTCGAGTTGGAAACAAATGCCTATTTTGAGGCACTTGACGCCAGCCACTATAAGAAAGGCATCGAAATATTGGAGGACCGTTATACTGAGTGCATTACTCGAGATGGAGATTATGTCGGAGAATAAAACAGTTTTTTCGTTAAAAAAAATCGTTTTTTTTTTTCATTTTTAGGCCAAAGACTTTTCAGCCCATGTAGTATACGACAAATCGTGTAAAACGATCAAATATCGTGTAAGTTTAAATAAATCAATGAATTGGTCAATACTATTACCCGATTTACGAATCTGTCAAATATATGCGTCAACTTTGAAATATTAAAAATTACACGATATTTTAACGTCTTTAGACGATTTTTCGCATAAATCCTATGTTGATTGATCTTACTGTGTCGTTTTTTATATTCTTTTTTTAGTATGTAGCTAGGTAGATTGTCGTGAAGCACAAAGTAGAATAATATCAAACAACTCTAAAGAAAGCGGAGTGGAGCGATGCTTTGCGGTCTTATTTATATTGAGATGTGAACAGTTGAATAATTAGATTGAGACAAATTTTTATGATAAAAGGTTACTATAATTACAATGATGTTTTATACTAAGGCTACTGCAATACCTTCCTTTGTTTTTTATAATGTTTAACATATGATTTTTAAAATTATGAATTGGTTTCTTCATCTTTTCTCTTCCTCTTCACATGAATTTTGACTGTAGTGTTTGATTGGGAAATTAGCTGCAGTTTGTTGAATTTGATTGAGAATCATCTCAAAATTTTCTTGGGAATCAAAGGACTCTTGATTAATTAATTGATCGATCGAAATGATGGTATCTCTGTTGAATTGCGTTTCAAGTTGCATGACAAACGACTTTTTGAATGAAATCGTTGAGCGATTTCAGGTGTGCATTTCCGATGATTGAATCATTTTGAGTTGGGTTTCTAAACGACTTTTTTATTTGGAAGTTTAGCAAACGTCTTTTTGATTGAATTTGTCCAATGCATATCTGATGATTTTTTTTTAACTTTTTGCAATGGAACTCGAAAATTATCAGATTTTTTTTTATAAATTTAAAATAACTAGAATTTGATTTTTGAATATTTGAAAAGAGTCCCGAATATTCTATTTACTTCTTGATGCAGGTAATTAAATTTCCGTGAGGATTTCCAATGCCCTTGTCGCCCATATTACCCAGATAGTAACAGTTGAATAGAACGATTGAGACTAATATTTTTTATAAAAGGTTACTATAATTGCAATGATATTTTATACAAAGGCTACTACTATACAATATTATTAATTTGGTTAGAGGAAACTATAAGAATATATGTTATTCGTTTTATATTATACAGTAATCGTTCTACTGAAAGATCATTTTTCATTTGGAATGACTAGGAAATGTATTTTAAAAATAAGCTCACTTTGATCAAACACATGATTTTTGGATCTGTGCCATAGAAAGATGAAAAACCATAAGTTGATAGTAGGTTCTATTGTATTTTGACATTTAAATATGGTGAAGATATAGCCAAAGCATTCACGCATATGCCGACTTGATCATAACCACCGATGGATACACATCACTATGATCGCATTCTCTGCTCTGAAAAACTTTTTGAAATTAAGAAAATCATATCAAGAAAAGAGCAATACAAAGCGAAAAATCAGTCCAACAAACATGTATTCGTGTGCAAATAAGCAATGCTATGTGGCCTATATAGCCGTGTCACGGCAATTGATCACAAAGCAACACTCACAGACACACTTACTATTAACATCGTATCTCGTTCAACTACTTTGTATTTCTCGCATTTTTTCTCTTTCATATGGAACAAGTATTAAAAATACTTTTATTTTGATTTATAGAGCTTTTGTTTCTTCCATATAAATAATTAGTTGGTGGTCATAGATGCAGGCTTTCCTATTAAAAAATAATGAATACTTCGAACATCACCAAATTATTGTGGACGACGACGTAAAGCATGATCTTTTTTATATACAAAATAGTTAATATTCCATAACATAGTTGAGTTGTATGTGTTGTCAAGAACATGTATGTGGAGCGAGCGCGCTTGAGTGCTTGCTGCATTTCGAAACGACTTTCACAAATATGAACAACAGTATACCCATACAGAGTAAAGAAGACTAAGATAAATCTCAATGTAAATGTTTACATAGATTGAAACTATATCTGGCACTTTTAATCTTTAATTTATAAATACCTAATATCCGATATATATTTATTTATTAGCGTTAACTCTTTTAGTTTAATTCTGTTTTAAAGCCTGCTCAGATTTTAATGAATATATATGTACTCCTTTGAATAGCTACAATTGGTACAATTTAATCGGTTAAATTTCTAGTTGGTTCTCTTTAGTTTTGTGTTTTCAATCATTGCACTTTTCGATTTCCCGACATGTACTTCTCATTGTTCTACAATGTGTAGTATGAGAAAACTCGGTATCTTTTTCTTAGGCTCCCATATAAATGATACACAATTTCATAACGAGTATTTCCGCATCTAACACATTTTTTGACTTGACTTAGAGAAATGCAAGAAAACACCAAAATCTAAAAACGGTGGAAATATAACACTGGTTCATTTTCTTTCCAATATATATTCTCGATTGAAACTAGATGAATAAACACAATTTTGTCACCTATCACCTGCTAAGTTAATCTGCACTTGGCTATTGTAATTTAAGATCGGTTATTTTTTTTTCGATCAATTTTATAGATCACTGTTTTTACTATAAAGAGGTTATATGAACACGGAATCACTATTTTATTTATTCCACATTTTAAGGAAAATGTTATATTTGCAACGTACATATTTAATTTCACCAACTAAAAAGAGCAAACTGTAGCAATATATCGTCGACTATTTTGAAATTTTAAAAGACTACATTTTTACAATTAACTTCGCACATTTTGTGAAAGATAAAATGATAAACCGATTGGGAATTATTTGCAGATGTAAGTACAGTTATTTGTAAAAAAAAATAAAACGGATTTCAAAACTATAATCGCAACAGTAAAACTTCGAACGCAGTATACATGGTGCCACAATCAACTCTAAAATGTTTTCCCTACTAGTATGTGCGAGACACCTCAAGCAATCTCTTTTTCTTTTCTTTTCTTCTCTTCATTTCGACGGGATCGAAATTGTGTGGTTCATGAATTTGATTCGCAGGCCGTGTTTGTATATTGCTGTAAATTTTGCCGTGTGATTGCACGTGTGTTGTCGTGTAAAAATGTATTATAAATTGTGTGTGTGTGTATTCTTCTACCGAGGTAAATGTGAAAGAATCAAGGGGTCTGGACGGTTTCTTTGAGGCCAAATATCGAGAAAAAAATTCGATACAATTTTTGGGATAGTATTTTTGATCTCCAGCGGGGAACCAGACTAGTTGTACACGAAAAGTCTTTTGTGCACTAATGTCTGTACATGGCTTGAACATTTAGTCATTATTCGGACAAGATATTTTGCTGAAAGTGTACCAGTATAATTCAGATTTTTTTGTCGGAAGAGATTTGAACAAACCCCTCGACATTTAACTGTGCCATTGCTAAGAATATATTTTTACAAGCGACTCATTTGTAGTTCGATTCATTTCCATTCAGATTGTAACATGTTATTCTTTTATTTTTTTTAGACTTAGGTCCATACTAATGAGTCCACATATTCCGTATAATTGAACCAGAACATTTTTATTGATTAATCTGTTCAAAAGTCTTATTCGAATCTAAATAACGCCATCTCTTGAACATTTACCGCAGGAAAGCTCCAGCATTTTTTTTCTTCAGAAAACTTCAATTAGTTTAACCTTTTTGTATTATTGGATATTTGATGGAAAAAAGGCTAGCATTGGTAGCGTGAACGCCATCTTGATTGTTAACACAAATACATACAACGTATGTGTTTAACCATTGCGGAACACTATAAACTCTGTATGCCTCTCACATTAGCACAAAAATAACAAAAACCAACAAAAATTGAAGCAAGTAGAAGCATCACCTTGCCAATCTTGTGGTGAACAAGTGTAATATTTTTTGTATTTGTGATTCTTACCAATTTTTGGAAACAATAATATTATCAAATTTATTGTATTTATATATAATAAACATATAATATACATACGAAATATATGGGATAAATGGCGAGGAAAAATCGATAAAAGTTATCGCTCTTCCAGTTTTTTTGATCTTCAAAAGTTCATTGAGAATTTTATTCACAAAAAATATATTTCTCTGCTCATGCAACCAGTGACATTATAAATTGATCTTGTAATCGATTTTTCAACAAAATATTATAAAGAAAAAAAATTAAAATGTTAAGAAGCCACTTGGCAACAGAAAATCATTCAAAAAACGTGGAGTCCTAATAAAGTAAAAAAAAAAATATGTAAGTACATCTTGCATGCAAGCATATTTTTCTAAATTGAGAATTTTCACATTTATAAGTAGGATATTTTATTATCTGAATAGCCAAAAATTCGGAAGGAGATTGGAAATTTTAGATTTCGCACTAGCACAACAATCGAATTTTAAAAATCATAATATTGATAAAATCAGCTATAGCGTTGAATACAAAAACAAATCTTCCTGGAAATTCTTCCGAGCATAAAATGAGTCATCACAGTCTTCTTTCAATTTTTCTCTTATAAAAACAAGCATATTTGGACAGGCAACCCGCATACATACACTTATGCACAAGAGAAATGTGTTGATTTACTGAATTCATTCCAATTCATACTGAATACTTTTTTGTATTAAAAAAATATTTGAAAAAGAAATTGATAAATTCCTTAGCATGGATTTAAAGATAATTCCAAATTTACAGAATAAATATTAGGGGATCTTATCTGGTCATATATTTGAAGATGTGCTACAACTACATAATTGCTACATTCCGAGATATTCACCATGCGAAGTTAACTTGGGCTGACAAACTACTCCAAAGTATAATTACGTATAAATAAACGAAATTTAACTGAAAAACGCGTTAAATTCTGTAAATGAAAATCGTTAAAATAGAAATTAGAATGTGTGACATTCAATCATATCTCAAGAGAATAAGACCTAAGGAAGTAATATCTCATAATTTTATAATATTGTACAGGCCACAGTATCTTTGAGATATCCTCATTCGAAGTTCTATCACTCTAATTGAACACGGCGAAAATACGACGGGTTCGTAAACCCAAACTATTGTATCATTCGTTGAATGAAAAAAATATAAGTTTTCATCATTTTCTAAACAGAACGCTTCACACAGAAAGAAGTACCAAACAAAAAACTGAATACAGAGATGTCGCTTTTCCCCCAATGTTAAATTTTACGACTGTCACTTGTTGGTATGATTGAATGTCTAACTTGTCAAAATAAAATGAAATTTTTCGTGCATTATGTTCATGTTCTTGTTTAAATATATGCTAGATATATCCCTTTGTTTCGTTCCGTGAAAGTGAAACACTGCAAATGAAAACAAAAATACGATGTATGTTCCAATAAGGAACTGAAAAGGAATTTAGTGTCATTTTATCATTGCAAAATTAAATGAATTAATAATTCGGATGAATAGTACACTTGAATAAGAGTTTCGTTTTGTTGATTGTGCTGTTGAGCTTCCAATAATAATATGCAATAATAATATGTAGGAAATTGAGAAAAGAGCATCAAACGTAAAGTGAAAATGGTGTTTTATAGCTCGTTTTGGTCACAGAATGACGCTTCAAATAAGTATGCAAAAAACAGCAAACCAAGGTAAAACAAAAAGCAAACTGGGTACATATAACTTAGCAACAAAATATGCAAATATTCAATAATTATTGAACTAACTTATAAAAATGATGCAACTATTTGATTTCAAAGATTCATGAACACTAAATTTGAACCAAATCTGAACGACATTTAACATTTGTTTATTCGATTTAAATGAAGTATTTTATTATTTTATTGCAGCATGGATGAAGACTTAAAATTTAAGTCAATTGATGTTGAGAACCAGCAATATGGCCAACCACAAACGACGATAAATATGCCCCCTAACGAAAACTCAATTTCACCGCCAAATATTGGTTGCAGGCCAAACATGCCTCCACTTGGAATAAACAAGCCCATTGGCTGGATGGATGGACTGTTAGGGTGTTTTCCCAAGACTGTAGTGTCTCTCCTTGTTAAATCAAATAACAATGACTTAAAACAAAAAACTGAAGAATGGGAAATTCCATTCGAAAGTATAACCAATCTGGAATGGCTTGGCAGTGGCGCTCAAGGTACGGTTTTCAGTGGATACTTGCGCAACGAGATTGTAGCTGTGAAAAAAGTTAGAGATTACAAGGAAACAGATATCAAACACTTGCGACGATTGGACCACGAGAACATAATTAAGTTTAAAGGTGTGTGCACAAAATCACCGGTATTTTGCATTATTATGGAATTCTGTCCATATGGTCCGCTGCAAAATATCCTTAAAGATGAGAAAGTGGTTCAGCCAGTACGAATTGTTTCATGGGCGAAGCAAATTGCACACGGAATGCAATACCTCCATTCTCATAAGATTATACACAGAGATCTGAAAAGTCCAAAGTAGGTAAAATAATTTTTTTTTCATTTACACATATTTTCAATTTTTTTTAAAAACAATTACAATAGCATCTTGGTCGGAGCTAACGAAGTGATCAAAATTAGTGATTTTGGTACGAGTCGAGAATTTGAAAAGAGTACAAAAATGTCGTTTGCGGGTACAGGTAATTGAAAGCATTTAACGGCAATTAAAATAAAACATTTTCGAAATTACTGATAGATATCTGTTCGACATTTTACAAAATTTCTGAGATATTTCATGAATTCTTTCAGTGTCTTGGATGGCCCCTGAAGTGATCCGAAACGAACCGTGTAGTGAGAAAGTTGACATTTGGGTAAGTTGCATTCGTTGGGAAAATGTGTATTTTTCGTTTGACAATTATGCGATTTCCGTTTTAGTCCTATGGCGTGGTTATTTGGGAAATGCTAACGTGCGAAATCCCATACAAAGATGTTGATTCATCGGCAATAATTTGGGGCGTAGGCAATAACTCGTTACATTTGGTAATATATTTTGGCTGTAGCCATTAGGGTAGCGCAAATGCGCAAAGTTTTGAAATTCACGACTAACCAGAATGAATCGAAAAACTGGGAATGATAAAATAAAAAAATACCAGGTAAAGACATGCTTTTCCTATAACAGTAATTAATCGTACCTCAATTATACTGGGTAACTAAATCTTACTGCTGATATCCAGTAAAGTTTAATACTTCACTTTAGAGCACTGTTATACTAAATAAAATCTTTGTACTCAACGCCAGCGGACTAATTTTCAAATATTCTTCAATATTTGGATTTTCACTTAATTCAAATTACCCATTATCTACGTAGATAAATATCAGATGAAAAACCTCTAGACGAGGTTAAAATGGAGTGACGCTCCTGTGCGTGGATTTAGCACTCAAAATGACTGATATCATTTTGAGTGACGCTAGGACGCTGGTTTATCTCTGGATACAAAGTTCAAAAGTATTTTTCGCATTGACTATTGTGAAAATTTACTCACAATAAGGAAAAATATCTTGCGTCACGACTTTTGATTTTAGATCAAGGTTTCAAGCGTTTTGTCGTCTAAAAGTCGTGACGCAAGATATTTTTCC